>NW_020649698.1:0-845 GCF_003573695.1 Papaver somniferum
AATCTGTATGGACTAACTCCAATATACTTTTAAGAGAATCAACTAGACAGTCAGACTCAATCTTAATAAAAGTATATCAAAGAGTTATATCTCTCTTTCTCGATTCAATACTTATTCAAGCAAATAGAAATCTGCGAGTCTAATTGAATACAAGAGAAATCACTTGAACGGTACCAAATACCAATGTTCAAGTATCAATCAATTTCAATCAACAACCAAAGGTTGGATTTCCCAATTGATTGATTCAACGCATAACCTGTGATATTTCAATTATATAACAAAATATAATACAGAAAAGAAATAACACAAACACCAGAAGTTTTGTTAACGAGGAAACCGCAAATGTAGAAAAACCCCGGGACCTAGTCCATATTGAACACACACTGTATTAAGCCGCTACAGACACTAGCCTATTACAAACTAACTTCGGTCTGGACTGTATCTAATGTAACTAGTATCACACAGGAGGTGTGTGATTAGGTTTCCCAGTTGCTAGAGTTCTCCCTTATATAGTCTTTCAAATCAGGGTTTGCAATCAATGTTAGCTTAGTAACAAAGCATTCAATATTTACCGTTAGATGAAATCCTGATTAGATTCAAGCTAATATATTTCAACCGTTGAATCGAAACTTAGCTTATTACACACAAATGAAATATACGTTTATTTAGGTTTGTGTAACCGTACCCAAACATGTACATCTAGTTGGTTCAACAGTAGTTAAACAAATGGTTAGCCATATGAGCACTTTCATATCAACCATATTATTCTTTACCACAACTAGTTCAAATGACTCAAATGAACTAGTTAGAGAGTTGTTCAATTGCTTAGATATTTATAATAGACA
>NW_020649699.1:0-722 GCF_003573695.1 Papaver somniferum
CGTTTTGTTCACTAACTGCGCCCTATCTTCTACATACTCCATGTTTGAGAAATGAGAGTTGTTGATTTTCATTCACGAGGTTTTAGGTTCCACTCTTAATACCATTTCCATCTTCTTTCATTGCTAATCTCAAATCATACACTGAGCTACTGTTATTTTCTCATATGACCACCTATTTACACAAAATTAAATCCAAAGTATAAGCATAGCTCTCTTCATTGTTTACCGGTAAATCATCCAAAATCTATCTCTCATGTAAACCCCTATAATTGTTTCCTTAAACCTTCAAACTAACCATTATTGTATTGAACAAATGAATCCATGTAAATGACCCTATTCATTTTTAAAATTAATCATTATTTAATTAATTAAATTTGTTTCCATTTTATGCAAATCCATAGTTATCATGGCAGTCAGATAAGTCAGCCTTATTTCTCTGGAACGCTCGTAACGTGTTTGGAAAATCTAGAGAGATTTCCCTACCGTTGTCCGTGTTAGTGAACTAGTTAAACTAAATAATGATTGTTTAAACAATTATTCACAAAGACACGTATTTATTTACAAAATTTGGCGGGGGTCGAGCAACAAGTTGTGCTCCAACACAGCTTGTGAACGGTCCACCAGTCATCCGTTAAGTCAACTGCTTGATTGGGACCTACAACAAACTCAAATTCCGACAAAGTTAGGTACCAAAGGCAAAGGTGTGCCATTTTATAGGCACC
>NW_020649700.1:0-822 GCF_003573695.1 Papaver somniferum
TGAGTTAACGTATATAAAACTCAACATTTTTATGAACTCTTTCTTTTTGTGTTGGCTTTGTCTTTCTATTTGATTCAAGATAGATGAAATTTATTAGGATTTGGATTAGTTCTGCATGGTCATTCATCCTTCTTCTATTGTGAAATTTGACTTCCTTCATTTTTTCTTGAATGAACATACATAGAAATGCAATTTTTACCAGACGTATTGCCTTAGAACATATTAATTGTGATTACAATACATTTTTCAAATTTTTTCTGTTAAAGTTGAGTTTATCTAGTTTACAATTTAGTCTTAGAAATCAATTTCCGAATTATAACGAAATGTGTATACTTTTTTGAGTTAACGTATATAAAATTCAACATTTTTATGAACTCTTTCTTTTTATGTTGGCTTTGCCTTTCTATTTGATTCAAGATAGATGAAATTTGTTAGGATTTGGATTAGTTCTGCATGGCCTTTCATCTTTCTTCTATTGTGAAATTTGACTTCCTTCATATTTTCTTGAATCAACGTACATAGAAATGCAATTTTTACTAGATGTATTGCCTTGGAACATATTAATTGTAATTACAATACATTTTTCAAATTTTGTCTGTTAAAGATGAATTTATCTAGTTTACAATTTAGTCTCAAAAATCAGCTTCCGACTTATAACAAAGTGTGTAGAATATTTTGAGTTAACGTATATAAAATTCAACATATTTATGAACTCTTTATTTTTGTATTGGTTTTTTGTCTTTCTATCTGATTCAAGATAGATGAAATTTGTTAGGATTTGGATTAGTTCTGCTTGGTCTTTCAACCTTCTTCTATTGTGAA
>NW_020649701.1:0-453 GCF_003573695.1 Papaver somniferum
AAATTTGACTTCCTTCATATTTTCTTGAATCAACGTACATAGAAATGCAATTTTTACTAGACATATTGCCTTAGAACACGTTAATTGGAATTACAATACATTTTTCAAATTTTTTCTGTTAAAGATGAGTTTATCTAGTTTACACTTTAGTCTCAGAAATCAATTTCTGACTTATAACGAAATGTGTACACTTTTTTCAGTTAACGTATATAAAATTCAGCATTTTAATGAACTCTTTCTTTGTATATTGGCTTTGTCTTTCTATTTGATTCAAGATAGATTAAATTTGTTAGGATTTGAATTAGTTCTGCAAGGTCTTTCATCTTTCTTCTATTGTGAAATTTGACTTCCTTCATATTTTCTTGAATCAACGTACATGGAAATGCAATTTTTACTAGACGTATTGCCTTAGAACATATTAATTGTAATTACAACTCATTTTTCAAACTTTTT
>NW_020649702.1:0-618 GCF_003573695.1 Papaver somniferum
TATAACGAAGTGTGTGGAATTTTTTTGAGTTAACGTAAATAAAGTTCAACATTTTTATGAACTCTTTCTTTTTGTGTTGGCTTTGTCTTTCAATTTGATTCAAATAGATGAAATTTGTTAGAATTTAGATTAGTTCTCTCTGGCCTTTCATCCTTCTTCTATTGTGAAATTTGACTTCCTTCATATTTTCTTTAATCAATGTACATAGAAATGCAATTTTTACTAGACGTAATGCCTTAGAACATATTATTTTTGATTACAATACATTTTTCAAACATTTTCTGTTAAAGATGAGTTTATCTAGTTTACAATTTAGTTTCAGAAATCAGTTTCAGACTTATAATGAAGTGTGTAGACTCTTTTGAGTTAACGTATATAAAATTCAACATTTTTATGAACTCTTTCTCTTTGTGTTGGTTTTGTCTTTCCATTTCATTCAAGATTTTCTTTTTTTGTTAGTTTTGTCTTTCTATTTCATTCAAGATACATGAAATCTGTAAGGATTTGCATTAGTTCTGCACGGTCTTTCATCCTTCTGCTATTGTGAAATTTGACTTCCTTCATATTTTCTTGAATCAATGTACATAGAAATACAATTTTTACTAGACGTAATGCCTT
>NW_020649703.1:0-674 GCF_003573695.1 Papaver somniferum
TACATAGAAATGCAATTTTTACTAGACGTAATGCTTTAGAACATATTATTTGTGATTACAATACATTTTTCGAACTTTTTCAGTTAAAGATGAGTTTATCTAGTTTACGATTTAGTCTCAGAATTCAATTTCTGACTTATAACGAAGTGTGCAGACTTTTTTGAGTTAACGCTTGTAAAATTCTAAAATTTTATGAACTCTTTCTTTTTTTGTTGGCTTTGTCTTTTTATTTGATTCAAGATAGATGAAATTTGTTAGGATTTGGATTAGTTTTGCATGGTCTTTCATCCTTCTTCTATTGTGAAATTTGACTTCCTTCATATTTTCTTTGAATCAACGTACATAGAAATGCAATTTTTACTAGATTTAATGCCTTAGAACATATTATTTGTGATTACAATACATTTTTTAAACTTTTTCTGTTAAAGATGAGTTTATCTAGTTTACAATTTAGTCTCAGAAATCAACTTCCGACTTATAACGAAGTGTGTAGACTTTTTTGGGTTAACGTATAAAAAATTCAACATTTTTATGAACTCTTTACTTTTGTATTGGCTTTGTATTTCAATTTGATTCAAATAGATGAAATTTGTAAGAATTTGGATTAGTTCTGCCTGGTCCTTCATCCTTCTTCTATTGTGAAATTTGCCTTCCTTCATATTTTCTTGAATCAA
>NW_020649704.1:0-1475 GCF_003573695.1 Papaver somniferum
TGCATAATCTGTCAGCAATAAACTACATTCGATACAAGAATAGCTCAATCAAACCGAAGTGCAAACCAATATTAGATGAAACAAGGAAAATCACAAAATAATAAGTCTTTTTTATGAGTTTCCAGTTTGCAAATATAAAGGACAATGGAACAACTGACTTGTTGGAAAAGAAGGGAAGAAGATCTACTACTGTAGGCTTTTAGGAAGATTCTACACCGGCGTTTGCGAAACTAATCCAACAGATCCAGTCACAAACGAGACTGAATCAGAAGATCAACTAACATTCTTTACAAGCTATATATCTTTCTTATTTAAAAAAAAACAGAAAAAAATGAGTTATTGACCGGGTCTAGTTCCGTTCAGGTACCAGTGGATCAGTAACATAACTAGGGGTGTTTGGGTGCTCCAGGCACCCCCAAATTTATAAATCGGGTGTGAATTTCATTTTTTCCTCGGTAAGTTAAAAAATAACTAATATTCCTTTAAAAATTTGACTTTTAACCTATACAAAAATTTCAACCGACCTACACTTTTAATCTTGCTTTAGTCGCCATAGTGGACCAATTGTTTCGATCTTAAATAAGTAAATCGGAAAATTAAAGATCTCAGTATCCGTCGGTATTTTATCCAAACTACACACTTCCTTTTAAATTTGACTGAAAAATAATAAAAAAAGACAATTATCCAGGTACGCACGAGTAAAACCCTTCAGGACCCGAGAAGTTATTGGTTGTAGAGAGCTTTACGTGCCAAATACTACCCCCTCTATTCCAAATAATTGCTTAATTAAGGTTTTGTAAAAATATTTTGGAACTAAAATTACTTTCACATGAACCCTCGTTTCCCATGTTACTTGTTTAATATATTAGTTTTCACTTCCTAGTTTTTAGTTTTTTCTTGATAATTATGAAATTTTAGGGAATAATTTTCAGTATACTTTTGCTTACAAAAAACTTATTTATGCAATTAAAGTGAGACAGAGAGAGTAAAATTTACCAATTGGTCAATTCTTAACAAATAAATCCAAGTTGATTCCAACCTAATTGGTTAATTTTAAAAAATTAAAGGTAATAACGGCTTCGTAAAAGGCGATAATATATTATACTTCCCCAGTTTTTGGAAAAGGGTTAGTGTCATTTTTTTTTAATTTGACCTATCTTTGCTTAAAATGAAAAAATTATAATACCTCTTTTTAAGAAATCGAGATATAACATCTTTAGAGCATCTCCAATAGTGGATGTAAAAATCCTACGTGAAGGTCTAATTAAGACTTTTATTTAGGAGATTTTACACATATAGTAAGAGCTTTTCCAATGGAACATGTGTGAGGAAAAAAATCTGAATCCACGTAGGATGCACTTCCATTTTCCCTAAAGATGACATGACATGTTTTTATATAGACATCCTCTAGTTCAACCTCTTGTTTCAGAGGTCCACCAAGAGGATGTCTATCCATCCTAATCAACATTTTTTTT
>NW_020649705.1:0-416 GCF_003573695.1 Papaver somniferum
TGAAATTTGACTTCGTTCATATTTTCTTGAATCAACGTACATAGAAATGCAATTTTTACTAGACGTATTGCCTAAGAACATATTAATTGTAATTACAATACATTTTTCAATCTTTTTCTGCTAAAGATGAGTTTATCTAGTTTACAATTTAGTCTCAGAAATCAATTTTTGACTTATAACGAAATGTGTAGAATTTTTTGAGTTAGCGTATATAAAATTCAACATTTTTATGAACTCTTTCTTTTTGTGTTGGCTTTTTCTTTCTATTTGATTCAAGATAGATGAAATTGGTTAGGATTTGGATTAGTTCTGCAAGGTCTTTCATCCTTCTTCTATTGTGAAATTTGACTTCCTTCATATTTTGTTGAATCAACGTACATAGAAATGCAATTTTTACTAGACGTATTTCCTTAGAA
>NW_020649706.1:0-762 GCF_003573695.1 Papaver somniferum
TTACAATTTAGTCTCAGAAATCAATTTCCGACTTATAAGGAAATGTGTAGACTTTTTTGAGTTAACGTATATATAATTCAACATTTTTATGAACTCTTTATTTTTGTGTTGGCTTTGTCTTTCTATTTAATTCAATATAGATGATATTTGTTAGGATTTGGATTAGTTATGTATGGTCTTTCATCCTTCTTTTATTGTGAAATTTGACTTCCTTCATATTTTCTTGAATCGACGTACATAGAAATGCAATTTTTACTAGACGTATTGCCTTAGAACATATTAATTGTAACTACAATACATTTTTCGAACTTTTTCTGTTAAAGATGAGTTTATCTAGTTTACAATTTAGTCTCAGAAATCAATTTCAGACTTATAACGAAATGTGTAGACTTTTTTGAGTTAACGTATATTAAATTCAACATTTTTATGAACTCTTTCTTTTTGTGTTGGCTTTTTCTTTCTATCTGATTCCAGATAGATGAAATTTGTTAGGATTTGGATTAGTTCTGCATGGTCTTTCATCCTTCTTCTATTGTGAATTAGACTTCCTTCATATTTTCTTGAATCAACGTACATAGAAATGCAATTTTTACTAGACGTATTGCCTAAGAACATCTTAATTATAATTACAATACATTTTTCAAAATTTTTCTTTTAAAGATGAGTTTATCTAGTTTACAATTTAGTCTCAGAAATCAATTTCCGACTTATAACGAAATGTGTAGACTTTTTTGAGTTAACGTATATAAAATTCAACATTTT
>NW_020649707.1:0-977 GCF_003573695.1 Papaver somniferum
GAAATTTGTTAGGATTTGGATTAGTTCTGCATGATCTTTCATCTTTCTTCTATTGTGAAATTTGACTTCCTTCATATTTTCTTGAATCAACGTACATATAAATGCAATTTTTACTAGACGTATTGCCTTAGAACAATTGTAATTACAATACATTTTTCAAACTTTTTCTGTTAAGGATGAGTTTATATAGTTTACAATTTATTCTCAGAAATCAGCTTCCGACATATAACGAAGTGTGTAGACTTTTTTGAGTTAACGTATATAAAATTTAACATTTTTATGAACTCTTTCTTTTTGTATTGGTTTTGTATTTCTATCTGATTCAAGATAGATGAAATTTGTTAGGATTTGGATTAGTTCTGCATGGTCTTTCATCTTTCTTCTATTGTGAAATTTGACTTCCTTCATATTTTCTTGAATCAACGTACACAGAAATGCAATTTTTACTAGACGTATTGCCTTAGAACATATTAATTGTAATTACAATACATTTTCAAACTTTTTCTGTTAAAGATGAGTTTCAAGTTTCCAATTTAGTCTCAGAAATCAATTTCCGATTTATAACGAAATGTGTAGACTTTTTTGAGTTAACGTATATAAAAAACAACATTCTTATGAACTCATTCTTTTTATGTTGGCTTTGTCTTTCTATTTGATTCAATATAGATGATATTTGTTAGGATTTGAATTAGTTCTGCATGGTCTTTCGTCCTTCTTCTAATGTGAAATTTAACTTCCTTCATATTTTCTTGAATCAACGTACATAGAAATAAAAATTTTATTAGACGTATTACCTTAGAACATATTAATTGTAATTACAATATATTTTTCTAACTTTTTTTGTTAAAGATGAATTTATCTAATTTACAATTTAGTCTCAGAAATCAACTTCCGACTTATAACGAAGTGTGTAGACTATTTTGGGTTAACGTATATAAAATTCAACATATTTATGAACTCTTTATTTTTGTATTGGC
>NW_020649708.1:0-735 GCF_003573695.1 Papaver somniferum
ACATATTAATTGTAATTACAATACATTTTTCAAACTTTTTCTGTTAAAGATGAGTTTATCTAGTTTACAGATTAGTCTCAGAGATCAATTTCCAACTTATAAAGAAATGTGTAGACTTTTTTGAGTTAACGTATATAAAATTAAACATTTTTATGAACTCTTTCTTTTTGTGTTTGCTTTGTCTTTCTATTTGATTCAAGATAGATGAAATTTGTTAGGATTTGGATTAGTTCTGCATGGTCTTTCAAATTTCTTCTATTGTGAAATTTGACTTCCATCATATTTTCTTGAATCAACATACATAGAAATGCAATTTTTACTAGACGTATTGCCTTAGAACATATTAATTGTAATTACAATACATTTTTCAAAGTTTTTCGGTTAAAGATGAGTTCATCTAGTTTACAATTTAGTCTCAGAAATCAATTTCAAACTTATAAAGAAATGTGTAGACTTTTTTGAGTTAACGTATATAAAATTCAACATTTTTATGAACTCTTTCTTTTTGTGTTTGCTTTGTCTTTCTAATTGATTCAAGATAGATGAAATTTGTTGGGATTTGGATTAGTTCTGCATGGTTTTTCGAATTTCTTCTATTGTGAAATTTGACTTCCTTCATATTTTTTTGAATCAACGTACATAGAAATGCAATTTTTACTAGACGTATTGCCTTAGAGCATATTAATTGTAATTACAATAAATTTTTCAAACTTTTTCTGTTAAGGATGAGTTTAT
>NW_020649709.1:0-390 GCF_003573695.1 Papaver somniferum
ATTTGATTCAAGATAGATGAAATTTGTTAGGATTTGGATTAGTTCTGCATGGACTTTCATCCTTCTTCTATTGTGAAATTTGACTTCCTTCATATTTTCTTGAATCAACGTACATAGAAATGCAATTTTTACTAGACGTATTGCCTTAGAACATATTAATTGTAATTGCAATACATTTTTCAAACTTTTTCTGTTAAAGATGAGTCTATCTAGTTTACAATTTAGTCTCAGAAATCAATTTCTGACTTATAACGAAGTGTGTAGACTTTTTTGAGATAACCTATATAAAATTCAATATTTTTATGAACTCTTTCTTTTGGTGTTGGCTTTGTCTTTCTATTTGATTCAAGATAGATGAAATTTGTTAGGATTTGGATTAGTTCTGCATGG
>NW_020649710.1:0-316 GCF_003573695.1 Papaver somniferum
TATTGTGAAATTTGACTTCCTTCGTATTTTCTTGAATCAACGTACATAGAAATGCAATTTTTACTAGAGGTATTGCCTTAGAACATATTATTTGTGATTACAATACATTTTTCAAACTTTTTATGTTAAAGATCAGTTTATCTAGTTTAAAATTTAGTCTCAGAAATCAACTTCTGACTTATAACGAAGTGTGTAGACTTTTCAGAGTTAACGTATAAAAAATCAACATTTTTATGAACTCTTTATTTTTGTATTGGCTTTGTCTTTCAATTTGATTAGAATAGATGAAATTTGTTAGAATTTGGATTAGTTATGG
>NW_020649711.1:0-963 GCF_003573695.1 Papaver somniferum
GTTTATCTAGTTTACAACTTAGTCTCAGAAATCAATTTCCGACTTATAACGAAGTGTGTAGACTTTATTGAGTTAACGTATATTAAATTCAACATTTTTATGAACTCTTTCTTTTTGTGTTGGCTTAGTCTTTCTATTTGATTCAAGATAGATGAAATTTGTTAGGATTTGGATTCGTTCTGCATTGTCTTTCATCCTTCTTCTATTGTGAAATTTGACTTCCTTCATATTTTCTTCAATCAACGTACATAGAAATGCAATTTTTACTAGACGTATTGCCTTGGAACATATTAATTGAAATTACAATACATTTTTCAAACTTTTTCTGTTAAAGATGAGTTTATCTAGTTTACAATTTAGTTTCCGAAATCAATTTCCAACTTATAAAGAAATGTGTAGACTTTTTTTAGTTAACGTATATAAAATTCAACATTTTTATGAACTCTTTCTTTTTATGTTGGCTTTGTCTTTCAATTTGATTCGAGATAGATGAAATTTGTTAGGATTTGGATTTTTTCTGCATGGTCTTTCATCTTTCTTTTATTGTGAAATTTGACTTCCTTCATATTTTCTTGAATCAACGTACATAGAATTGCATTTTTACTAGACGTATTACCTTGGAACATATTAATTTTAATTACAATACATTTTTCAAACTTTTTCTGTTAAAGATGAGTTTATCTAGTTTACAACTTAGTCTCAGAAATCAATTTCCGACTTATAACGAAGTGTGTAGACTTTTTTGAGTTAACGTATATTAAATTCAACATTTTTATGAACTCGTTCTTTTTGTGTTGGCTTTGTCTTTCTATTTGATTCAAGATAGATGAAATTTATTAGGATTTGGATTCGTTCTGCATTGTCTTTCATCCTTCTTCTATTGTGAAATTTGACTTCCTTCATATTTTCTTGAATCAACGTACATAGAAATGCAATTTTTACTAGACGTATTGCCTTAGAACA
>NW_020649712.1:0-813 GCF_003573695.1 Papaver somniferum
ATATATATATATGATTAAGGATCTCTTCACACGTTGGACGTAGTTTTGTGGATAAAAACCAAACCATTACGAATTTGAAACCAATATCTTAGGGATATGTTCCTCTTACAAAAATTTACGTTCTCATCGAAAATGAGCATATTCCGAAATGTATAACATCATCATCTACAATTTTGAAAATGAATCGCTGCAAATCAACATATTTTTAACCAGTGAAATTTATAACGGTAGATGATGGTGTTATACATTTCGAAATGCGCTAATTTTCAGTAGGCATATAGAGCTTTACAAGAAGAATATGTCCCAAAAATCTTAGTTTCAAATTCATTATCATTTGGTTTTTATTCACAAAAATAGGATCCCAAAATATGAGATAGTGGAGAAATTAAAGTGTAAATGGATCCCTCCTACATATGCAAACATCGTCTTCAGTCTCATATCTACAGGGAAATCGAAAAAAACGCAGAATATCGTTACACTTAGAAATTAGCCTAAACATTCCGATACTCGGACCTTAACAGCCTTACAACGCGAATAAATCCCTTTTTTTCTCTACAACTTCAACATGTTCCTCTACGCCTCTCTATTTTCTCTTACAAACCCGGATGAGAAAAGCCTCCACAACCTAAGTAGCAACTGAAAAGGGTGTAAGTAACTCAAATGTACGAAGAGTGAAAGAAAAAAGTAAAAGAAACAGTACAAGTTGATCAACATTTTTGCATGACCGACAGCAGATCCAGCAAGACAGGAACAGTTAAGGAATTTCCTCAATCACTAGATCAAGAAAAACAAAATTCTTCAACAATACCAGCA
>NW_020649713.1:0-2001 GCF_003573695.1 Papaver somniferum
TAGAAAAGGAAATACTTGCGAAGAAAACTAACTTAACCTGGCGTAATGGATCAACAGTCATAGTTGATCCAAAAGCATGATGTCAACTGTGACAGTTGATCCAGAAGAAAGGGATCAACAATCATTGTTTATACAGAGAAAGATGTACTACATCAGTCCCTCCTTCTTGAAAGAAACTCGCCCTCGAGTTAAAGTATAGAAAGAACTTCATTCTCTCTATGGAATTTGAATATTTCTTGCACATTGAAGATATTAGAGATGTTCCAAGTCGATGGAAGATCAATAACATAAGCATTGTCACTGATTTTCTTCAAAATCTTGAATGGTCCATATTTCTTCACCTTGGTCTTGTTATAAGTACCAGTAGGAAATCTTTCTTTTCTGAGATGAACCATAATCAATTCTCCTTCACCAAAAGTTTTAAGTCTTCTATGCTGATTGGCATCGTCTTTGTACTTGTTGTTAGAATCTGCAAGCTTTGACTGTACCTCTTGATGTATGAGTGAAGCTTTCTCAACAAAGTTATCTGCCTTAGCATTTGATTTACGCAGCTTGGGAAGTACCACCAAATCTAAAATATGATTAGGAACCTTAGAATAAACAATCTAAAAAGGTGTCTTACCTGTAGATCGATTAACTGAAGTGTTATAAGAAAATTCCATATGTGGAAGGAGATTATCCCATTGCTTCTCTTTTCCTCCAATAACCTTGGCTCTAATCAGATTTCCTAAAGATCGATTGACCACTTCAGTTTGTCCATCTGTTTAAGGGTGAGCAGTTGTACTATATTGAAGTTTAGTACCCAAATGCATCCAAAAAGACTTCCAAAAGTAGCTCAAAAATTTAGTGTCTCGATCAGAATTAATTGTTTTGGGAATTCCATGCAAACGTACTACTTCTTTGAAAAATAAATAAGCAACGTTGGATGCATCAGTTGTTTTCTTGCATGCTATGAAGTGAGCCATCTTTGAGTAACGATCAACAACTACCATAATAGAATCATTCCCCCTCACAGTACGTGGTAAACCAAGCACGAAATCCATGCTAATATCCACCCAAGGAGCTTCAGGAATTGGTAGAGGAGTATACAAGCCAGTGTTTTGAATATTACCTTTAGACTGTTGACAAACCATGCATTTTTGTACGTACTTTTGAACGTCTCTTTTAATAGAAGGCCAAAAATAACGTTCTTCAACCAAAGCTATTGTTTTATCACGTCCAAGATGTCCACCAAGGCCACTGCCATGTAATTCTTGGATGAGATGAAAACGTAGAGAACATTGTGGAATACATAAACGATTTCCTTTAAAGAGAAACCCTTCTTGAATGAGAAAATCATCAACACTTCCTGTTGAAGAACTACACTTGTCCCAAAGTTGCTTAAATTCTTTGTCTTCACTATATAAATCTTTTAAGAAATCAAAGGCTAAACTCTCATGTTTAAGAGTAACCAGAAGATGAGCTCTCCTACTCAAAGCATCATCAACTTGATTAAGTTTCCCACTTTGATGTTTAATGGAAAAAGTATATTTGTTAATAGTAGATAACCATCTATCATGCATCCTATTGACCTTTGCTGAAGTTTTCAAAAACTTGAGAGCTTGATTATCAGTATTGACAACAAATTCACTGTGAATAAGATAAGGATGTCAATTCTTAAGAGCTTGAACAAGAGAAATTAATTCCAACTCATAAGTAGACCACTTCTTCCTTGTATCTGAATTCTTTTCACTATAGTATGCAACTGGATGTCCTTCCTGAGATATCACAGCACCAATGCCAACAACATAAGCATCACAAATCAACGGTCCGCGAGTTATAACCCCAAAGGTGTCACTATCCATATACAAAAACTCCAACAAAACAAATTGTTCACAAAAACCCCATTTAATATAAACTGTCTATATTACCCTTCTAGTTTAAATCACCCCAACAAAAACAAAAATCAACCACACTTTAATTCTTATTATATTGTCACCCCCAACAAGAAATAAACAACCA
>NW_020649714.1:0-534 GCF_003573695.1 Papaver somniferum
TTTTTTTTTTGCTAGAAAAAATGAATTATATTAAAAGAGAGAGATTACATAGTAGAGTTTAGGAATTCAGGAATGTACCCATCGATTCTCCAGAGGTTCTAGACCTTCTACTAAATTTTGCAGTTTTATCTGTCAACATAGTATTATTCCTTCTTAGAAATTCAAATTTAACTAAACTAACGCAAGAAATAAAAGATTTACAATCATCTATGACTGTTTTATTATCCCAATGCAATTGTTTATTACTTGAATTAAAGGAATCTATAACTTTTTTAGCATCACCGACGAAGAAGACTTTATCTAGGCCTTTGTCTTTTGCCCATTTCACTGCTTCAAATAAGGCCAGACTTTCAGCTTCCTCAGCATTTCTCACATTCCCGGATTTGAGTTTGCATCCAATGAATGAGCCTGCAAGGTCAGTCAAAACCAGTCCAATACCAGAAAGGTTAGTATCTTTATCATAGGCATCATCACTGAAAACTACATGACAATCAATAGGCAAAGAGCTAGTGACTTGATCAATTGTTTTGTCAA
>NW_020649715.1:0-342 GCF_003573695.1 Papaver somniferum
TAAATACTCCTCCTTTAGCGTCCAAAAAACAGAATCAGAAGAAGTTTCAACCAGTACAACATATATGTACTCCTGGATCAAACCAAAAAAATAAGAGAAAACCTATAGATTCATAGTAAACAAAAAAAGAAAACAATACGTCAGATATGTAATGATGGTTAATACGCACAAGAAAACTGAAAATCAAACCAAAAACCATAAAAATATCAGATCTACTAATGAAATAAACATAAAACATGATTTTTTATTTAGATCTGAACTTGTTTCATTAAAATCCACCAATATATCATATACGTACCGATGATTAATACACAAAAGCAACTCAAAAGCATATAAAAAAAC
>NW_020649716.1:0-517 GCF_003573695.1 Papaver somniferum
AAGCGTTGGTTAACTGTGAATTTTTGATATGTTATATATTATGGATTCATGTATGTCCTTGTAAAGTTGAAGATGATCAGATACAGTTATTACCATGGAACATATGATGTAATATGGCTGCAGTTAACTTGTTTGCATAAATGCTTGAAAGAAATTCATGTTGTTAAGCCATGGTTGCTTGTATTGTTTGTAAAAATGATTTCAAAAATTGAAATGAGTTCATGTTTTACCGTCATATGAAATATGGTTTCATGTTAACGGCGGGTAATGATCCCCAAGAGTTAAATGGGTAATGATCCCCATAGGAACTTGTGTTTCCCGATCATCGATGACAGCTGTCCGTGCCGATAAACGATAGGTGGATGTACAAACCAAAGATTTCGTACCGTGAATGAAACGGGTAATGATCCCCGATAACAGATGGGTATGTTCCCCATAAGAACTTTTGTTCCTGACCATCGATGGAGGTTGTCTGTGCCGATAAACGATATGTGGGTGTACCAACCAAGGACATTCG
>NW_020649717.1:0-450 GCF_003573695.1 Papaver somniferum
TCTTCATCTTCGGAAGCATCACTGTCATTTTCTTTCTTCATTGTTACCCTTTCAGCCAACCTCATCTTTTTAGCATGCACTTCCCAGAAATTCTCCTCCTCTTCATCATCTTTGAAAATATCAAAACTACGCTTGTTTTGCAAAATCTATATCGGTTTTTCAACTGGTTTCTCTTCTGCTTTGGTTACATCTAGAGCTGTCAACCGGGCAAGGGTCAACCCGTCCCTAGCTTGACAAGCCATGGACAGGTTAGGGTCCGCCCTAGCCCTAGTACTGTTCATGTACAAGCCCAAAACCCCAACCCTAGCCCTAGACGGGTTGCGGGTTGGCTGGTAAATTTGACTTTATTATTTTTGTGCTAAAAATATGAATATGGTAAACAACCACAAGTCTAAATACTAAAAAGTGCATACTGAAAATAGATTACAGATTCCACAATACAACTAAAAC
>NW_020649718.1:0-700 GCF_003573695.1 Papaver somniferum
CATCCCACGGCTCAGCTTTGCGAATCATCGAGACTTGATGCATCCGCTCAACACCCAAACACCTAACACCTATACCCTTCAGCCAAACGCACCTTACCCAAATTCTCATCTTCCTCCTTCGAGCAGTCGAGCTCTGCTCCTGCCAACTCCTTACCCTGCCCCGCTCAACCACCACCTCAACCACCACCATCTCCTCTCAAATCAACCAATCGAAACCCATCATTATCCTACCCTTCTACCTACCTATTTCACCATTCTCTCTTCCTTTTCAGAAACCCTAGAGGAGAGATTAGTGAAATATGTCGAGCTAGAAAGAGAAATTGAAGGCATGGGAAGGAGAAGAGAAGGGAGAAGAAGCATGGGTTGAAGACGGACTCGTCTTATCACGTTTGGTAAGTTCGAAAATCAAAACCCTAGTCTACTGTCAATTTGGGGGTTTTTTTTTGTATATGAACCCTAATTCTGTTGAGAGAGAATTGGGAGGAGGAGAGTGAGTGAAATAGGGTAAGTAATTAAACCATTCCCCTAATTTGTCGAAACCCTAGGTCCACTGTGTATTTTTGGAATTTGGGGAAAACAGGGTCTGAACCCAAATTGGGATTTTTGGGTATAAATAGAACTGATGTAAGTGTTGTTGGATATGCCTGGACTAGCCAGAGCACCACCAAGAGGCCTGGAATAGCCAGGACCTCAGCTGTTA
>NW_020649719.1:0-327 GCF_003573695.1 Papaver somniferum
AAAAAAAAAATCGAAAAATAACGAGAAATTGTTCTATGTAGTCAACCACTGGTTCCCTTGTATATGCCAGTTTGTTGATCTAGATTTAGGTTATCGACCACTGGTCCCCTTGTATACGCCAGTTTGTTGATATTAGTCAGACCAGTATCTAAATCCATTAGGATAGGTTCATTTTGGTAGTGGCCTTCAGACAGATATGGGAAACATTGTTCACTTAGTCAACATCAAAACCATCTATGTTTTTCTATATCCATCTCTTAATCTTTCCATGTGTTAAGTATTTACTCCGAATATGATGTCCATTGTGAAACTATCTTAGTAGAGCTC
>NW_020649720.1:0-2892 GCF_003573695.1 Papaver somniferum
GAAGGTTTCCTAGTCAAACCAATCTCAACCCTAAAAGAGTTCATGAAGTAGGAGGAAGATCACCTGATAATGTGAATGCTATTACAACCCTTAGGAGTGGTGGAGTTTTAGACAACAAGGTAACCATGCCCGATAGTGGAAACACTGTAGATCCACCTTTTGGTTCTCAAGAGGAGCCACTAACTGAAGAGACTGAAAAAGTTTCTAATGATGCCAATGTGGTTCCAAATAGGTCTATTTTTGTACCCAGAGCCCCATATCCACAGTTGTTATCTCCAACAAGGAGAGAGTCGACTTTCAACGAGATAATGGAGATATTTAAGCAGGTGAACATCAACATCCCTTTATTAGAAGCAATTAGGCAAATTCCTGCTTTTGCCAAGTTCCTTAAGGACCTTTGTACGCGAAAGCGTAAGCTTAATGTCAATGAGAAAGCCTTTTTAGCTGGTCAGGTAAGTTCGATCATTTTGAACCAAACATCCCCTAAGTACGAAGACCCTGGATGCCCTACTATATCTTGTGTGATCGGTAATTATTCAGTGGATAAGGCATTGATTGACTTAGGAGCTAGTGTTAACTTACTCCCATATAATGTTTACAACCAGCTAGGTCTTGGTAAGTTGAAGCCGACTAAAATGAGCCTATAATTAGCTGATAGGTCTGTCAAAGTACCTCGTGATGTCATAGAGGATGTTTTGATTGGGGTTGGTAAATTCATTTATCCAGTGGATTTTGTAGTCCTAGATACCCAACCTGTTCAGGATGCTAGTGCTCAGATACCGGTGATTTTGGGTCGCCCATTTTTATCCACAGCTAATGCCGTCATCAACTGTAGAACTGGACTCATGAACATATCCTTTGGTAATATGACCACTGAACTGAATGTTTTTAATGTTACTAGACAATCTTACAATGATTTAGAGGAAGTGAATATGATTAGCACTTTAGTTCAAGATCTAATTCAGGATAATTGGGGTGACACTTTATTTGATGATTGTTTGGATGCATTTGATGAGACAATCCTATTAAGTCAGATAGGTGAACCAACTGTAGAACTAGAAGAAGCTCTTGAGCATTTCAAGGACTCTGAAGATTCGGAAATCCAAGCAAAAATTAAAGGATTGTCTGAGAGTAGTGAAAACCCTAAGTTTGGGGGTAGTAATGATTTTTATGATCGTCAATTATCCCCATTGGAAGTCCCTAACTTGGGACTCAAGCCTAGTGAGGTATTCCCTGAGTCTATTCTGGCTCCACAACCCGATCCTCCTGATACTGTCCAGGAGAAAATCCATATGTTAGAGACCCGTTTTTCGGATGAATCTGTTTGCCGAGACACTCATATGAATCCCAAGTGGGATCCCCAGATAAATCCAGTTGTCTTGCGAGAAACTTTAGATCAGGTTGTGCTCTATTTGCTCATTTTCTGATTTTGAGCATTTGTCTCCTATTGTGGAAGTTCTATTTGGTCTTATGGACCCACAATTGTTTCGACTATTGGTATACGACTTTGGAAGGTGGAAATTCTTTAAGAGGTATTTGATGTATAGATAATGACTATAAATTTAGCATTTACTTGGAGGCTCCCGCGTTCATGTGATACGGTAATATCCTTCCTTATTTCTTTTCCCTCCAGTGGTAACAGTTTCTCCTTGTTCATGCTTTTAATTTCATCTTTAGAACATTGATGACAATGTTAGATTTAAGTTTGGGGGTGGGGAAGAAACACTTTTTTCCTTTAGTTGCAATAAATAAACTCCATAACCTAGAAATTTATGCCTATTAAGGATAGCACTATCCAATCTAAGTGGATGGAAGCATTTTAATTTTAGGAGTTGAGGAACCAATATGACTAGATGGAAACATCTAAAGAGTCTATCCATAAAAGCACAGATCTCAGGTGTTAGAAATAACATGATGGTTTCACCATATCTCGTTGAGTCCTTTTCACTTCTGTTTTTATTTTTTCATTTTAACCTATGTTGCTCTAAGTGATTAGGTGGGGCTCACGATTCAAGTTGTTACCATTGCTAAGGTGAAATAGAATGATTGAGATACCAAAAAAAAAAGTTGATTGAAAAAAAAAATTATTATGGAAAAGAAAAAGAAAAATTGAGACCAGACCATTAGAACAAACGGAATGAAATTCAATAAAGTCGACCACTGGTACCCTTGTATATGCAAGTTGTGTTGGCCTAGAGTTAGGATTATTGACCACTGGTTCCCTTATATATGCCAGTGCGTTGATATTAGTCAGACCGGTAACTCGGTCATTTAGTTAGGTTCATCTTGGCAGAGGCCTTCAGACAGATATGAGAAACACCGTTCACCTAGTTAACATCAAAACCATCTATGTTTTTCATGTATCCATGTCTTAATCTTTTCATGTGATTAGTTTGACTCCGAATATGATGCCCATAGTGAAACTATCTTAGTAGAGCTCTGTCACTTATATACGAATTCTAGCATACTTGAGTGCAAACTCGTGTACAACAATTGGAATTTCGCATCAGGGTACTTCCTCCAATAATTAATAAGTATCCCAACCAAGGAGGTTCTTTAGTGCTTTCCAAGGTTCTGCGTAGATAGATAGGATCTGGAGTAAAGGTTTTGTGGGTACACCTCTGGTAAACCCTCCCGAGATTAACTCGGTCATTAGGGACACCTAGTGAGTTAGGATTTTATTTTTGTAGTTTTGATTTGCTCGGGACTAGCAAATAATAAGTTTGGAAGTATTTTATAGACACATTTTTGTGTCTAATGTGCCCTGATTCTATATATTGACAGTACCCATTTTTGTACTTATTATGGTATTTTATGCTTTTGTAGGTGTTTTTGGAAAAATAAGGTTTTGCGGTGAAATTGGCTAAAAATGTGGCATTTGGACCTCCGTTT
>NW_020649721.1:0-326 GCF_003573695.1 Papaver somniferum
TTTTCTTCTAATCCGTCAATTGAAGAACAAGAAGAAGTTGAGGTGTTGAGGTGTTGAAACTGAAATTCAATCGGAAATTCAACCGAGTGAAAAATCGACTCCTGAAATGAGAATAAGAATTTATTTTCTACAAAGCCATCTTTTATTTAGATGTTTTTGATTAATATAATAGGTTTAATCATAAAAAAGACCTAGTTTTTTGCGGTTAAAGAGTAAAGTTCGGCTTATAATTGAGACGAATTATCTGACGAACTTCATCCAGTTCGTCACTCTGAAGGTGCTTAAGAATAGTGCGGCTGATATGTTTATCTCAATTACCAGCCGAA
>NW_020649722.1:0-618 GCF_003573695.1 Papaver somniferum
AAAAAAAAATAAAAAAACCAGCTTTTTCTTATTTTTTTGGAAAAATTCTAATTAAATTTTTCTTCTAATCCGTCAATTGAAGAACAAGAAGAAGTTGAGGTGTTGAGGTGTTGAAACTGAAATTCAATCGGAAATTCAACCGAGTGAAAAATCGACTCCTGAAATGAGAATAAGAATTTATTTTCTACAAAGCCATCTTTTATTTAGTTGTTTTTGATTAATAGAATAGGATTAATCATAAAAAAGACCTAGTTTTTTGCGGTTAAAGAGTAAAGTTCGGCTTATAATTGAGACGAATTATCTGACGAACTTCATCCAGTTCGTCACTCTGAAGGTGCTTAAGAATAGTGCGGCTGATATGTTTATCTCAATTACCAGCCGAACCTTATGATTAATTTTCTAGGATGTCTATGTATGTCAGGTTCGTATGATTATGTACTTAGTTTATTATCCAAAATTATTATTTAAAATGGTTCGACAGGTTCGTTATTTTGTATGTCGAACCTTTAACTTGAGTTTTTTTTTTCTCAAAATAGAAGTTTGGCTAACAAGTATTATGTTTCAGATGAGACGAATTGTTCATCTATGTATCATACCAGTTAGATTTGGCTAATAACT
>NW_020649723.1:0-2086 GCF_003573695.1 Papaver somniferum
ATCAACAGCAACAGGTGCAGAAGGCAGCAGCAGGCAGCAACAGGGAGAGTAACAGCCTCAGTTCCACCAGTTCACCAGCAACAGCAGAGGCAGTGCAAGCAGCAGCAGCACCATGTTCAAGGAAGAACCAGCAACAAAGGTGCAAATGGGCTAAGCAGTTCACAGCAGTGCACTAAAGCAACAGGCAAGAAGATACTCTGATGCTGTGCAAGAACAGCAAGCAAACAAATAGATGAAGATGCAAACAGCAAGAATGCATTGTAAACAGCAAATGATGCAAGTGCAGCTGCAAATGAGCAAGGAAAGAAAAACAACATATGCGCCGCAACCGAGTCCCCGACACCGGCGCCAAAAACTTGGTGTCTCTCTAAAAGAGTCACAGAAATTATAACCGCAAGTGCACGGTGTCGAAAGTGGCAAATGTGCAAGTACGGGTCGATCCACAGGGACAAGGGGGAGCAAATGTTGTTTTCTAGCTTCTCTAGCTGCTTCCTAAGCTAACATGGAGCTGAATGGACTGAGGTATGAGAGATGAATGGGGGCAGTGAACAGTGAGTGAAACAAGTAAAGATTGTGGTGTTAAGACACCACCGTGAGCATGAGGGGAAACAAACAGTGAGCAATGAAGGTAAAACAAGTGAAAGAAAACAGTGAAGAAACTGAAAAAAGTGGGAATGGAAGTGTATGAAGATGGATGAGAATTCTCTTTCACCTAGCTAATTCACCTAGGTTAACCTTGTCATGTGTCTAGTTAACTACCTAAAGTCCTTGGATTAACCCCTAGCATTGCCTATCTGATTAAAGCATAGGAAATCACAGGTCACTTAGGGTCTAGGTCTCTAACTAATATGGCTTTGTTAATCCCTCAGACTATCACTGACTCCTAGCATTAATGGTCTGTTTAAAGCACCACTAATCACAAGCCAGTGAACCCTTGGAAAGTCACTAACCTAACTGTTTTGAGCTCAACAGGGACTAACCCAAATGGCTAACCAACATGGTTCAATGGTCTTCTCTAAGATTTAAACAGGAAATTAAACTAACTAACATGTGAGAAACAAAAATTGAAAGATGGAATTAAACAACAAAGAACAAATATGAACAGAAATTGAAGAACCCTAAATTGCTTTGAAATGGAAATTGAAATGAAATTAACCCAATTAGGGGGTATCTCGGATGACCCAAGAAAAGTTTAAACATTCTACATCAGTTTCTATTTATAGCTTACATCAAATCCCTAATTTCTAAACCCTAAAATTTGGGGATTTTCAATTTCTCTCACCCATTTGCGAATTCAGCTCGACCCATGCCCTGTTGCTGTTCCCTCTGCTCCTCCTCAGCTTGAACTTCTCCCAATTGCGTCTACTGATGCCCTAGCTTTTCTCTTTCTTATTTGTAGCACTTAGGGTTGATGCTAAGAACAAGAGAGGGAAATACTAGGTAGCTGGATGATGGTGATGGCTCTGATTTGGTCGGGAGAATGGGGATGGTGAAGCTCGAGGTGGTGATGGAAGAGATGGTGGTGGAAGTGGAGTTGCAGGCGGTATGGTGGTAGGACTGTGGATTTTTTGGGGAAGATGAGAAGAAGAACCCGATGGAGAAGAAGGGTCCGTTTGGTTGGGTAATAGGGTTCGGTGACTAGGGTGTTAGACGGACTCATCAATTTTAAATGTTCTGATAAGGGAAAACGTTGGATGAAAAGATGATAGAATGATCCAACAGAGCGATGGAGATGGGGGTGGAGCGACTGTTGGATGATGGATACATCAAAACTGACGGTCCAAGATGGGGTTAGGTACTATGGTGTTTGACATGAACTTTGGATTTTGATGCACAATGATGAGGTGGCCGTTGGATGATGAGATGGATCCAATCTGACGGCTCTCATGGAAATGGGTATGGATAATGGAAATGGATTTGGGTAATGGTTTTGGGCCTTGGGTATGCCAAGCCCATATCTTCTTTAAGAACAATTCTTCCTCTTCAAGCCCACTTCTAGTTGATCCGGCTCTTGCAAACATCATTCTTCGCTTCCTCCTAGCGGGAGTCTTTGCCGTTCCTTTGTTCTTTTCGCTCCGTGAGATAA
>NW_020649724.1:0-964 GCF_003573695.1 Papaver somniferum
AATGAACTGAGCCTTGGGCTCAGTTGGCTGGGCCTTTAGATTAGCTAGGCTTCTGAGCTATGAACTAGGATTTAGGCCTTAACCTGGACTTTGAACCTGGGCTTTTAGCCTTTGGTTCTAAGCTAACTGTTTGGAGCAGCAGCAGACAAGGCTGGGCTGGAGAAGAAGCAGCAGCAGCAGTGGTGGCTTCAGCAGCAGCAGAAGCAGTGCACAGCAGCAGCAAAAGCAGTAGCAAGTAGTAGCAGCTGGGGGAGAACAAGGCAGCAGAGCACTAGGCAGTGAATGCAGTAACAAGAACAGGAGAAACAAAAGAGAAGAAAGAGCAAATAGTGGCAGTGAAACTGTGATATTTACAAAGCAATGAAGATGGTAGTGAAATGATGAGACAATGGAAATGAAGCAAAGAGAAAGACCAAGGCAGTGAAGTAAATGTGACAGTGAAGCAAAGGTAACAGTGGCAGTTAACAGGAAACAAAGCCAAATAAACCGAGGCTGTTAGCCAAGGGCAGGGAGGAGTTTGCATATGTGGCTAAGCTAAGGCTTAGAATCCACCTTGTGTCCTAGCTAAACAATGCAATTCTAGATTTAAAAACTTAAGCATCCAACTAGAATGGGAAGAGAATCAGCTTGCTCACTGATTTGCCCCTAGCATTGACTGTCTTTTGACAGAACAATCAATCACAGGCATATCAGAGCACCAACTTCTTCCCATTACTCAAGCAAAACAGGCCTTCCTAGCAATTCATCATTCAATAGAACTAAGGTTTCATCTGAGCCTCAGCAGTGACTCAGAACATAATTAACACTACAATGGAACTAAACATGATCATTTAAACTACTAAACAGTGAATGAAAATTGCAAAAGAAGAACCCTAAAAATTAACAGTGAAATTAAATTAACATTGAGAATTAAATTAACCCAATTAGGGGGTTTCTCGGCTAACCAAGAACAACCTTTAACATC
>NW_020649725.1:0-795 GCF_003573695.1 Papaver somniferum
CACAACATCGATTATCATTCATATATGAATCAAAACTTACAAAATAAAATTAATTAAAAGAAACTTAAATAAAAAGAAGGTTTTTGATTGTGTTGCGCCTACCTCCAATGCTAGCCAGAAACACAAATCACCGATAGATAGTTCACCGCTGCCTCTCTACTTTTTTTTTTCTTTTCGTTTAGCGGAGAAGATAACTAAAAGATAAAACCCTAAAAAAATATAACCCTTAATTATATATTGACCCGGTGGGTTCCCTAGCCACTACATCTAATTCTAAACAGTTTGCTTAAAAATCTTTGACCGAGCTACGGGTATCGAATACGATCCCAACCCAAAATTCACTAACTTCCTAAGGTCAGAATCAATCAAGTCAACATCCAATGATAGATTGACATGTAGCTAGATGATTACCACTAACCAATCACAATGTGAGGTGCAAAATAAAAAAATACCATAAAAAGATTTTCCTAAACAGAACACGTCTCAAAAATCGTCAAGGGAATATATGTCAAAGTAATTTCATTTTGATTTTCTTTTGTTATTAATTATATTTACACCTATATAATTATTGTCCATTTATGTTGCTACAAGTGTCCACACAAGTGGTACTTCCTATCAAACCACTAACTGCCTAAATAAAATAAAAAAATAATTAATCTTATAAATATACGTGCACCAAGGTGTCAACTAAATTTGTTATGTACTTACTAGTGGCACAACCAAGTCAGGATACGACGCCTAACTCAAAAAAAAAAAATCTCAACCAAATTACCAAAATGCCATTTTGTAGAAAAT
>NW_020649726.1:0-1495 GCF_003573695.1 Papaver somniferum
ATTTGTTACCTGGTTCGTACTCTGTTATAATAAAAAAAAAATGCACTCAGATCTCCCATAACTACATAATGCAGTGTAAGCATTTAATTTCAACACTTGGTAAGGTTATAGAAAGCCAAAAGAATATAGAATGATAGATGAACGTAAGCTCAAGAGGAGAAAGCCAAATTGGACTTACTTGAACAGAGTTCCAAATGTCTTCTTTGCATTAATCAGGAACCTCTTTCCAAGTCTTATACCCTAATCCTATTTGTGACCTTGTAATCTCTCCGATCCAGGTTGGAAATTGTGCTGGCCCGTTCCATTGCCCATGCTCATTAAAGAATACCGGCAAACGCTCATCTAGGTTGGAAAACCCAAAATTAGAATAAGTAATGAACCATCTGTGATTTAGAAGCAAATAAATTGTAGGTTATATAACTTAAAAACTAGGGAAATCAATGAAAAGATATCTAACATTACCATTAAAGTTTGCATGAATGTTCTCAATTTCATTATCTTGTGAATTAAGAGCATATTCTGATCCATGGGTTAACACAGCTCCACCCGGTTGGCTCCCTAAACTATGTTCATCATGACTTGATCCAGACACTATGGGGATACGTCTAGGAGACGATGGAGACCAATTCAATGTGAGGCTGCATTCCATCGCAAAAAAAACAAAAGTGGTCGTATTCCCTCCAGTCATCTGAAACATCAACAAACATACATCACAATAGAATAGTTCAATACAATTACATTATTGATAACTAACAATGCTGCTAGAATCCAGGATGTTAAACAGTTAACTAAACACCACGAAATATTGTTGACAATTACATGCTCTATGCAGGAGTCCACAATGATTTTAGCAAAGTTACCTAGTTTCTAAGGCCTAAACACAGAGATTATCATAGATTAAAAAACAGAGATCTTAGTTGACAATGTCATTGTCTCACCTTTTTTCAAGATTTGGGATTATAGAAGAATTAACATTATTGTTTCGTGATGATCTCAAAAGAATGAACTTTTGGTTTGTTACTTTGTATACAATCTAAATAGCTTAAACCTTTAATATTTGATTATTAGATTCAGATTCAACAAACATCTATACACAAATCGTATCTCAATATTTTAAGCACTACTGTATGGCTACAGTATGTATCATAGCATATCAGCACATATACTTGCATACAGAACATGCTACACAAACTTCTAAAATCTTATTACTTGGTTTCAAACTGGCACATCAATTTTTTGGTATGGCTTTCAAACCATAAGCTTTCATTCAGCACATCTGGGAACTCTAACCAATTGATTTCCATTTTTGTCACTGTAACCTTATTCCATAAAGTTCGTCATATTCATCAACAAAACAAACAGCTACTTTATCGTTGTAACCCTAGTTCAGAATCAATCATAGAGTCTGATTTGAACCCATGCATCTTTTCAATAAAAGTTAGCTATGGACAAGCATAATATTGTATTATTACAAAGCTATATCAATCCTATGTAA
>NW_020649727.1:0-357 GCF_003573695.1 Papaver somniferum
AGAACAGCAGGTCCAACAGCAAATGAAGTGAAGCAGATGCAGATGCAAATGCTATGCAGTGAAATGCAAAAATAGCTAATAAAACACAGATAAAACACAACACCAATCCCCGGCAGCGGCGCCAAAAACTTGGTAGGCTTTTAAAGATATTATATTTAAATGCAAAAAGATCCCCGGCAGCGGCGCCAAAAACTTGGTAGTCCCCGGCAACGGCGCCAAAAACTTGGCAGACCCGGAGATATGTATAAAATTAAGCGCAAGAAAACGGGGGCCTACAGTAATACCGCAAGTGCACGGTCGTCGGTTGTAGCTCGTGCAAGTACGGGTCGATCCACAGAGATCGGGTGTGTTTTGGAA
>NW_020649728.1:0-338 GCF_003573695.1 Papaver somniferum
TTTTTTTATTGAAAAAATCATACATGTTGGTAGAACAGTAGGAAAAAAATATCATCGAAAACTTACAGCAGCTTGCCAAACAAGGGCTAAGAGAAGAAAGAGCACAGGTATTACTGGCATAACATCTACAATTGGATTAAAGACCGCATAAGCCTCGGCAATTTGGCGAAGAAGAAACTACTCGAATGAAGGGCAGAATTAAGACAGATACATATCAAACTAAAGATATTAAGCATAACAAACATTTCCTTCTTGGAGATAATTGTATTTTGATTGAGTTATTGATATTAAGGAAAAAAACGAAGAAAGTAAGGTAGATCAAAATTCTTTTTTTTTTT
>NW_020649729.1:0-294 GCF_003573695.1 Papaver somniferum
AGAACATAGAGTCTATATATGGTAATCTTGCAACATGAGTTAAGTGATAGGTTGCAGTTTCATCCAATCTAATATAATTGACACCTCGAACCTCGCTCGGACGAGAACATCGGGTCTGTATATGGTATTCTTGCAACCTGAGTTATGTGATAGGTTGCAGTTTCATGCAATCTGAAATATTTGACACCTCGAACCTCGCGAGGACGAGAACATCGGGTTAGTATATGGTAATATTGCAACCTGAGTTATGTGATAGGTTGAAGTTTCATCCAATCTGAAATATTTGACACCTCG
>NW_020649730.1:0-789 GCF_003573695.1 Papaver somniferum
TCTTTCTTTTTGTGTTGGCTTTGTCTTTCTATTTAATTCAAGATAGATGAAATATATTAAGATTTGGATTAGTTCGGCATGGTCTTTCATCCTTCTTCTATTGTGAAATTTGACTTCCTTCATATTTTCTTGAATCAACGTACATAGAAATAAAAAATTTACTGGATGTATTGCATTAGAACATATTAATTGTAATTACAATATATTTGTCAAACTTTTTCTGTTACAGATGAGTTTATCTAGTTTACAGATTAGTCTCAGAAATAAATTTCCGATGTATAACGAAGTGCGTAGACTTTTTTGAATTAACGTATATAAAAATTAACATTTTTATGAACTCTTTCATTTTGTGTTAGCTTTGTCTTTCTGTTTGATTCAAGATAGATGAAATTTGTTAGGATTTGGATTAGTTCTGCATGGTCTTTCATCCTTCCTAATTGTAAAATTTGACTTTCGTCATATTTTCTTGAATCAACGAACATAGAAATGCAATTTTTACTGGACGTATTGCCTCGGAAAATATTAATTGTAATTACAATACATTTTTCAACTTTTTTTTTTGTTAAAGATGAGTTTATCTAGTTTACAATTTAGTCTCAGAAATAAATTTCCGACTTATAACGAAGTGTGTAGACTTTTTTGAGTTAACATATATAAAATTTAACATTTTTATGAACTCTTTCCTTTTGGGTTGGCTTTGTCTTTCTATCTGATTCAAGATAGATGAAATTTTTCAGGATTTGGATTAGTTTTGCTTGGTCTTTCAACCTTCTTCTATTGTGAAATTTG
>NW_020649731.1:0-901 GCF_003573695.1 Papaver somniferum
CTTGATATTTTCTTGAATCAACGTACATAGAAATGAAATTTTTATTAGAGGTATTACCTTAGAACATATTAATTGTAATTACAATATATTTTTCAAACTTTTTCTGTTAAAGATGAATTTATCTAGTATACAATTTAGTCTCAGAATTCAACTTTCGACTTATAAAGAAATGTGTAGACTTTTTTGAGTTAATGTATATAAAATTCAACATTTTTATGAACTTTTTCTTTTTATGTTGGCTTTGTCTTTCTATTTGATTGAAGATAGATGAAATTTGTTAGGATTTGGATTAGTTCTGCATGATTTTTCATCTCTCTTTTATTGTGAAATTTGACTTCCTTGATATTTTCTTGAATCAACGTACATAGAAATGAAATTTTTATTAGAGGTATTACATTAGAACATATTAATTGTAATTACAATATATTTTTCAAACTTTTTCTGTTAAAGATGAATTTATCTAGTATATAATTTAGTCTCAGAATTCAACTTCCGACTTATAACGAAGTGTGTAGACTATTTTGATTTAACGTATATAAAATTCAATATATTTATGAACTCTTTATTTTTGTATTGGCTTTTTCTTTCTATCTGATTCAAGATATATGAAATTTGTTAGGATTTGGATTAGTTCTGCTTGGTCTTTCAACCTTCTTCTATTGTGAAATTTGACTTCCTTCATATTTTCTTATATCAACGTACATAGAAATGCAATTTTCACTAGACGTATTGCCTTAGAACATATTAATTTTGATTACAATACATTTTTCAAACTTTTTCTGTTAAATTTGAGTTTATCTAGTTTACAATTTAGTCTCAGAAATCAATTTTCGACTTATAACGAAGTGTGTAGACTTTTTTGAGTTAACGTATATAAGATTCAACATTTTTATAAACTCTT
>NW_020649732.1:0-427 GCF_003573695.1 Papaver somniferum
TTTCAATTTGATGATTCAAATAGATGAAATTTGTTATAATTAGGATTAGTTCTAACTGGTCCTTCATCCTTCTTCTATTGTCAAATTTGACTTCCTTCACATTTTCTTGAATCAACGTACATAGAAATACAATTTTTACTAGATGTAATGCCTTAGAACATATTATTTGTGATTACAATACATTTTTCAAACTTTTTCTGTTAAAGATAAGTTTATCTAATTTATAATTTAGTTTCAGAAATCAATTTCAGACTTATAACGAAGTGTGTACACTTTTTTGACTTAACGTATAAAAAATTCAACATTTTTATGAACTCTTTATTTTTGTGTTGGCTTTGTCTTTCTATTTGATTCAAGATAGATGAAATTTGTTAGAATTTGGATTACTTCTGGGTGGTCTTTCATCCTTCTTCGATTGTGAAATTTG
>NW_020649733.1:0-635 GCF_003573695.1 Papaver somniferum
ATTTTTCAAACTTTTTATGTTAAAGATGAGTCTATCTAGTTTACAATTTAGTCTCTGAAATCAATTTCCGACTTATAACGAAATGTGTAAACTTTTTTGAGTTATCGTATATAAAATTCAACATTTTTATGAACTCTTTCTTTTTGTGTTGGCTTTGTCTTTCTATTTGATTCAAGATAGATGTAATTTGTAAGGATTTGGATTAGTTCTGCATGGTCTTTCTATTGTGAAATTTGACTTCCTTCATATTTTCTTGAATCAACGTACATGGAAATGCAATTTTTACTAGACGTATTGCCTTAGAACATATTGATTGTAATTACAATACATTTTTAAAACTTTTTCTGTTAAAGATGAGTTTATCTAGTTTACAATTTAGTCTCAGAAATCAATTTCCGACTTATAACGAAGTGTGTAGACTTTTTTGAATTAACGTATATTAAATTCAACATTTTTATGAACTCTTTCATTTTGTGTTGGATTTGTATTTCTATTTGATTCAAGATAGATGAAATTTGTTAGGATTTGGATTAGTTCTGCATGGTCTTTCATCCTTCTTCTATTGTGAAATTCGACTTCCTTCATATTTTCTTGAATCAACGTACATAGAAATGCAATTTTTACTAGACGTATTG
>NW_020649734.1:0-357 GCF_003573695.1 Papaver somniferum
CGGTCTTATATTCCCGAAGAACATCCTAGATTAATCAATCACCTCACAACAATCTTAATCGTATGGTAGCGAAACAAGATGTCGTGGAATCACAAACGATGAGACAAAGATGTTTGCGCTTACTTTTATATCTTGCCTATCGGAGAACTCTCACGATCTCAATTCAATCAATATGATTGTACTCGTACGATAGAAGATGCAAGATCAGATCACACAACTATGATAAAAGTAGTATCGGTCTAGCTTCACAATCCCAATGAAGTCTTTAAGTCACACAACTATGATAAAAGTAGTATCGACTCTAGCGAGCGCACTAGTAGCACACAGACGTGTGGGGATTAGTTTTTCCCATTTCTA
>NW_020649735.1:0-295 GCF_003573695.1 Papaver somniferum
AGAACATCGGGTCTGTATATGGTAATCTTGCAACCTGAGTTAAGTGATAGGTTGAAGTTTCATCCAATCTGATATATTTGGCACATCGTGCCTGGCCTGGACCAGAATATCGAGTATGTATATGGTAATCTTGGAACCTCAGTTAAGTGATAGGTTACAGTTTCATCTAATCTGATATATTTGACACCTCGAACCTGGCCCGGACCACAACATCGGGTCTGTATATGGTAATCTTGCAAACTGAGTTAAGCGATGGGTTGTAGTTTCATCCAATATGGTATATTTGACACCTCGA
>NW_020649736.1:0-258 GCF_003573695.1 Papaver somniferum
AGAACATCGGGTCTGTGTATGGTAATTGCAATCTGAATTCAATAATATGTTGCAGTTTCATCTTATCTGATATATTTGACAGCTCAAACCTCGTCTGGACGAGAACATCGGGTCTGTATATGGTAATCTTGCAACCTAAGTTCAGTAATAGGTTGCAATTTCATCTAATCTGATATATTTGACACCTCAAACCTCGCTTGGACGAAAACATCTGGTCTGTATATCAACATCTTGCAACCTGAGTTCAGTAATAAGTTG
>NW_020649737.1:0-398 GCF_003573695.1 Papaver somniferum
CTTGTCAAAATTAAGCCTAAGCAAACTAAGTAATTAATCCTCCATGGATTAGTAGGTGCAGAACCTCGCTCAGAATAAGGAAAAACAGGGAGCCGCAACAGCAAAAAGAGGCGTGGCCATGCCCGAGGCCAGCTAAAGCCATTGGCCACGCCACGACCCTATTTCCTCGACCAATCAGGTCGCCATACTCTCAACAGAAGTATAGTCTAGCCCTATGTTTGGATGCCCCCCTTTTGGGCCAATCAAGTTGCTCTGAACTTGCCACCATACATTAAAGACCAAACGTGCCCTACCAAAACAACATATTGTTTGGCATGCCAACATGCCACTCTACCGCGGCAACTTCGCAACATGCTACCTCGCAAACATGCCACTTCGTGGCAACCTGCCATAAATAG
>NW_020649738.1:0-299 GCF_003573695.1 Papaver somniferum
AGAACATCTGGTCTGCATATGGTAATCTTGCAACCCGAGTTCAGTAATAGGTTGAACTTTCATCCAATCTGATATATTTGACACCTCAAACCTCGCGAGGACGGCAACCTCGGGTCTGTATATGGTAATTTTGCAACCTGAGTTCAGTAATAGGTTGCAGTTTCATCCAATATGATATATTTGAAACCTCAAACCTCGCGTGGACGAGAACATCGGGTCTGTATATGGTAATTTTGCAACCTGAGTTCAGTAATAGGTTGCAGTTTCATCCAATCTGATATATTTAACACCTCAAACCT
>NW_020649739.1:0-838 GCF_003573695.1 Papaver somniferum
TATTCGTCAAAGTATCAATTGTTTTGTCCAATTGGATGAGGAAACTGTTTTTGACTATTTTGAACGTTTTAATGATTTGTTGAGCGAATGTCCACACCATGGATTTGAGAAGTGGAGACTTGTCGCTATCCTCTATGAGGGACTAGACTTTAAATCTCGAGTCATGGTTGAGTGTATGTGTAATGGTGAATTTCTTGATAAAACTGTGGACGATGCATGGAAATTTTTAGCTGAGATTGCAGAGAAAACCCGTCAATGGGAATCCATTAGGGAAACTGAGACACTGCCACATGATATAGGTGATAATGAATTGAACTTTGAAAATAGCATGTTTAGTCCTTCCCATGTGTATGATATTGAATATGAACCTAATCTATAGGAACATGAGTTGACTAATGACACCAGAACTGCTAATAGGGACAAGTATGCATATTACTATGATGATGATGATGATAATGTTATGTTAGAAGAACATGTCTATGCTGAAAATGTTGTGGAACCTTTGGTTTCAAATACATTAGGCTTTTCTGCCCCGACCTTCATGAATGATATTTCTTCTAATATTCCATATGCATGTGATGTTGATACTGATTTACATATTGTGCAATTATCCTGTGAAGAGCATGACTTAGGTAAATCTTCTGTTGACACTAATGATCCCATGCATGAAAACATAGTTGATGTGTCTGATTCCATACTTAAGCCACAATATATTGCTTCTATTGATGATAATTTGAATATATCGGATAACCATGATTCTGAATTAGGACTTGTGCAAATTTTTTGTGATGAGCATGCTACACATCCTGAGTGTGACTTAGATAATGCTGATGTGACT
>NW_020649740.1:0-660 GCF_003573695.1 Papaver somniferum
TTTTAACGGAAACAAAGCGTGAACCGCTACCTACGCTTTTCGGCAAAAATTGGTTTTTGTTTTTTAGAACTTAAATTCATGTCAGAATTGGACAACTGATGGCTCATTAGAACACTTACAGATCATAGAACAGTATCACATATAAAAATCCACAAAATATTTCGGTTCATTTTAACAGAAACAAAGCGTGAACCGCTACCTACGCTTTTCGGCAAAAATTGGGTTTTTGCTTTTTAGACCTTAAACTCATGTCAGAATTGGACAAATGATGGCTTATTAGAACACTTACAGATCATAGAACATTATCACATATAAAAATCCAAAAAATATTTCTGTTCATTTTAACGGAAACAAAGTGTGAACCGCTACCTACACTTTTCGGCAAATATTGGTTTTTGCTTTTCAGACCTTAAATTCATGTCAGAGCTGGACGAATGATGGCTAATTAGAAATCTTACAGATCATAGAAAAATATCACATATAAAAATCCACAAAATATTTCGGTTCCTTTTAACGGAAACAAATCGTGAACCGCTACCTACGCTTTTCGACACAAATTGGTTTTTGCTATTCAGACCTTAAATTCAGGTCATAACTGGACGAATGATGGCTCATTAGAAATCTTAAAGATCATAGAACAATATCACATATAAAAATCCA
>NW_020649741.1:0-561 GCF_003573695.1 Papaver somniferum
TTTTAACGGAAACAAAGCGTGAACCGCTACCTACGCTTTTCGGCAAAAATTGGTTTTTGTTTTTTAGAACTTAAATTCATGTCAGAATTGGACAACTGATGGCTCATTAGAACACTTACAGATCATAGAACAGTATCACATATAAAAATCCACAAAATATTTCGGTTCATTTTAACAGAAACAAAGCGTGAACCGCTACCTACGCTTTTCGGCAAAAATTGGGTTTTTGCTTTTTAGACCTTAAACTCATGTCAGAATTGGACAAATGATGGCTTATTAGAACACTTACAGATCATAGAACATTATCACATATAAAAATCCAAAAAATATTTCTGTTCATTTTAACGGAAACAAAGTGTGAACCGCTACCTACACTTTTCGGCAAATATTGGTTTTTGCTTTTCAGACCTTAAATTCATGTCATAGCTGGACGAATGATGGCTAATTAGAAATCTTAAAGATCATAGAAAAATATCACATATAAAAATCCACAAAATATTTCGGTTCCTTTTAACGGAAACAAAGCGTGAACCGCTACCTACGCTTTTCGGCAAAAATTGG
>NW_020649742.1:0-504 GCF_003573695.1 Papaver somniferum
CATTAGTAATTACGGTCACAGCTGAGCGAGAAAAAATTATTGGAAAACAGAGGGGATTTGAAGGATGGGCGATTGATAGAACATTGATAGATATAGGAAGTGTAGTTGATGTAATATTTTATCGCACATTCAAAGAAATAGGATATGAAGATGCAGAAATGACAACCACATCATATAATGTTCATGGATTCAATAGAGCAATTAAAAAGCCAAAAGGAGAAATCATTATGCGAATATTACTGGGAGAGGTTCAAACAAAGATAACATTGTGTGTGATTGACATTGAGTCACCATACAACATGTTGTTGGGACGACCATGGGTACATGGACTAAAGGTCGTAGCTTCAACATTACATCAATGTATTCCCTATTCCAAGCGGTATAGGTAAAATCAGAGGAGATGTTAAGGTTGTGAATACTTGTAATCAAATAGATGTGCGAAATTATGAAGGGAGAGCAAAGAAGCGAAAGGATCGATGGAGAAAAGCAATAGAACAAAGGAAA
>NW_020649743.1:0-6415 GCF_003573695.1 Papaver somniferum
CACTTGAAGAGGAAATTTTCCTACAAACAGTAGGGGAGTTAAGTTAATCATAAGATCAACAATCACGATTGAGATTAACAATTATGATTAATAATCATGGTCAATAGAAGAATGAGAGGTTGATTTTGATAGAATGCACAAACCTTGGATTTGGATCCATGAGAATAATGGTGATAAAGCAGCGGCAGCAGTAACAGATGAATCAGGGAAGTAGAAACCGAAAGATAAAATAGTCTCGAAGAAAAAGAAATATAAACAAAATCAAAATAGACGAAGAAGTTATTTCTCAAGGATAAATCAATAAATAGAAAAGAAAGATGACCGATTAGATACGGGTTGTATCGGCAAAAAGAAGAAGAATCGACACGTGCAGATAGAAAGGCTGGAATTACGGAAGAATGTAGGAAAAACAAAATATGAAGAAATAAACATGTGCGATAAGTTGGATCGAAAGTTTCTCACATCGCTCACTCTATAAAGAGAACGATATGAGAAGAGGCAAAATGTAGGAGTGAAACATCGCACATTCATTATGTATGTGAAATAAAGGTCATCTAATGTAAGCGAGTATCCTCGCATATAGTAAAAATAGGATGACGTATTCAATGATGTCAGCATAGTCACGAGTAAAAGTGTGATGATCTGTGCGAAAGTGTAAAGTATGCGAAGTTGAGCGAATGTACATGAGCGATTGTAACGCACGGTGATTCCGAAAATAGGGGATCTATTAGCTGTCATCCACTATGTATTACCCTATATAAAGGGAAAGAAACTGTGTAATGGAGGGATCTCTAGAGTGAGTGTTAGACAAGAAATTAGGAGAGAGAAAGTTTATTTGGAGAGCAAGAAAAGTCTTTGTATTATCTTGTATTCAACCTAAGATCTTGATGAATAAACAAATGATTTTTACCATAATTTCTTAAAGTGTTACTTAGTCTTGAATGGATGTGGTTGTAGGATTTCCTGCAACTACAATAGGTTGAGTAGTATAAGGCTATTTTGTTTAAATTTTGGGATGATAGTTTGGTGAATCGCATCTTTTACGTGTTTAGCTAGGGACTGTTTACATTTGAGAGCCACTAGTTTGTGTGTTAGCATACCGATCAATTTTTACACAATGAATTTCCGTTAAGTAGGTCACCTCCTTGAGCCTGTGTGTTCTCCAAAAATTAAGTGGTGATTTCCATCCTCCGCAAGGGCTTTGGCGAATGTTAATGCCTATTATTAACGGAGATGTCACTTAAGTGTGTTTTTCTAATTGTTGTTCATTTATGGAAATCCACCAAACACTTTATTAAGAGAGTTTTACTAACCTACAACATGCATACAACAGAAATTTGTTTTCAATAAACGGAATGTGTATTATTAGAAACTAGCAAGAAAATATTACAGAGAGGAGAGAGCTGAAGATGATACCATATGTACATAAATTAATTAGATAAGCCTATAGCTTGTAAATTCAACACAAATATGAAAGGGAACAACAAGTTACATGCACATCAAACCAAAAGTTGTAAATACACCCTAATTGTCTTCGACTTAGTAATTTACCTTGGGAGGTCCGTGAACAACCATAACATATGGAGGTCGTTCTTCTTCAATGGTAGGATCAACAGAAGGTGGATGAGGATCGTTCTGGTGATGCATGACCAGTAAAACCTTACAAGTAACACAAGTGACAGAAAACTAAAAGCAAAAAAATAAAAATAAAACGAAAAAGAGAGAGATGGAGAGTAAGTTCGGCCACAGCTGGTCAAGGTCATGGGACTCAAAGCCCAGATGTATGACACAATGGTAAGCTGGATATCTTTATAGGTCATGGTTACGACCTCGCCAAGCAAAAATAAGAAGATGAGCCAAAGAATTTTCATGTGTAGTAATCTCGTGTGTTAAGAATTTTCAACCCAATCCAAATTCAAATCTCTACATTTTCAAACTCTCCGGTCATTCTATAATGTGATTCCAAATTCCAAATCTCTATCATTCTATCATCATCAACCACACAAGAGTCTAATTATAATTCCAATCCAAAAATCATTTTCTGTAGTGTTTCAAAAGTATACTCCTGGATATGTTAAAAATAAAAACAACAACAGTGGTACAAGCTGTTCATTACACTAGAAATCACCATGACTGTTCTATAAATGAACATGACTACATCATAGACCAATTTCTGCATAATTCCTTACCAGACCGGTTCAACCTTGTCAGTTCATAGCTGCAGAATTCCAAATCTCTTCAAACCCAACCATAAAATCTAAAGACGTGGTAAAAGAAACTAAAATGACTTGAATAAGTACTTGCAACATAATAAGTTAATCTGAATACATTTCAGGCTTCTCAAACTTACCATCAAAAAATGAACAGATCATTCCAGAACTATCTGTTGGGATTATTAGTCCCACATTGTCTGGGTTATCTATGATCCTGCGGTTTATAATCCTTTGGGTCTCTCCCCTCATTGTCAATTGGTTTTGAGTTGGATGCCCGTATTCTATCATGGTATCAGAGCAGGCTATTTTGCAACGGATCATTTGACCGCGCCTTTATTCCGCGTCACCCGATTTATTGTCCACGTGTTAGACCCAACGAGGCTACACGTGAGGGGGCGTGTTGAGATTATTACTCCCACATTGTCTGGGTTATCTATGATCCTGCGGTTTATAATCCTTTGGTTTTGAGTTGGATGGCCTCTCCACTCATTGCCAATTGGTTTTGAGTTGGATGCCCGTATTCTATCACTATCCGAAGTAAACACAACCAGTATTTTTGTTAAACACCATCCCTAGCTAAGTTAATACAAGACATAGGCTGAGGAACTCTGTGATCACCAAAAAATCAGATATGATAATGAAGATTTTCACTCACTTTCACGTGCGGAGCTTATAAACCCATCTCAAGACACCCCTGATTACCTTACACGAATAACCATTTAAATCATCCTTCACCAGTGGACAGACCACTCGTGCACACTGAAACCCAATCTCAGCAGCATCTCTGCACAACCGAGTCGAAGAATACCATTGTTTGGAAGCAATTTTGAGAACCAAGTAGATGGTCACATCCAAACAAAGTATATTATAAACCATGTAAACTCAATGTTGTGTGGTTTAGCATCTGCTGTTTTTTGAAATGAAGGATTCTTGCGCCTCCATCTCCTCCACAAAATTCCCCACATTTGCAGTTACATAATGAGTAAAGAACCACTAAAAATATAAGCATGACAAGCAACATGAATTCAGGTACCAAAAAACAGTCACATGTGAAACCAGTTTGAGAGATATTAAATTGAGGTGAGGTGGTGGAGCAATTTCAACCCGTTTTTGAGTAGGTTGATTACAGACATAATAAGTTGTATTCCTATAATATAGAACCAACCCATTAATTACTTGATTGTTAATAGAAATGAATTGAGAATGAAAATACAAGATATGCCATTGAAAACTTTCTGAAAGATTTTTGTTCACATACGAACCCACCACCACCTATCATCCCCACTTGGGTTGATGACGGCGGTGTTCTTCAGCGAGAGAAAGAGAATGAGAGAAGAATTTTTTTTAGGGTTTTAGTTTTGGTGGTCTAAAATAGAAAAATCAGTCAAACAATGTCAAAGAAAATCAGGTCATGGGATGGGACTCGTAGCTGTTTGGTACATACATATACCGGTATGACCAAAGACACATCATCAACTGCGCAAGAGGTAATTGCTTAGAGTCATCAAGAAACCTGATTCCAGAGTATACTGAATATTTATAAGAAAAAAAAAATGAATGGTAATAATTCGACCTGTTCCGGAAGAGATCAGGTAATAATTACGTTATTTGCATTTTCTTCCTGTTATTTTTGTTTGTTTATTTATTAGGCTTCTTTACTTATTTTAATTCTAACCAATTTCATAATGTCTCTCTGCAGGTCATGATGCATATGAAGATAACATATTCTTTTTTATCACTGATCTTGTTAGATTTCCAAATGAGATGATGATATACGTGTCAGGATCTTCAATTTTATTAATCTAAAATGTAGGGCAAATCTTGTTACTCATCTCGATTACATTTTCACTTAATCTTGTATTTCTGAAAGAAAATGAGATGTACTGAATTTTGCTCCGATCTTGGCATATGATTGATGTCATGGAGTTTCGTTCATGTTTCCATCCATCTAGCTGTATGTAAATACTTAGTGATTTTTGTTAATTTTCTTATGATCCAAACAATCAATCATGTGACAATACATTTCCAGTTTATATATATCCATTTGGAGTTCCTCTGGAAATCCATAGAAGCTTGCCTGCCAATTTGATGCTCCCAATGCATGCACATAATATTTGGACAAGACTTTTTGATTTCACATTCCTTGACTAAACTGTACTTTCCTCCCATTTTGGGGAGTCCCTGGGGTTCAGAGAAACTCATAAACTGGAAGAAGATTAACAAGAAGCTAAATCGCTTTATCAACATCGGATAAGCAGAATAATTTTGGTCCATTATATATTTCAAGTCTGAGAATAATCCACGAGGTGTCGAGTACATATACGTTCGTATGTCATCATTTTTCAAACTATCAAGATATGTAAGTACCCCCCTACACTTGTGTAAATGTCACAAAAGTGGAAGGGTAGGAGGCAAAGTAAAGGGACAACGGCTAGATACATATAGTTCTATCTATTTTTGTTATAACTTCAACCTTAAGACAAAGTAAAGCAAATGACTGATTGATGAATCTATTTACTTTCAAAATAGGAAGAGCACCATTCGATGTACAATGTTGCAGAGGAGGTTACCTAGATTTTGATGATGAGAAATGTCTTTTAAAGGTGAGAGATCATAATAGCATTATAGATTGTAAATGTCTAGATTTAATCAACACATAGATTGATGAATTAAAATCCTATCATCCGATCTGAATCTTGATACATGTATGTTCTAAAGGATAATGTGCAACAAAGCCAGCAATAAGCACACCCAGGCAAAACAAACAAACAACAAAGCGCAGCAGAAGGAGCAACAAACACAGCACACTACCAGCGCTACAAAATAAGCAAGTGCCTTATGCATTTCTCAAGGAAACTCGTATGATCAACTGGCCATGATTGTACCAGAACAGAATATTCTTCATGATCACTAACATCCCCATCAATTCTTTCCTTGTACAGACTGAAATGCCCCGTTGAATCCAGTCTTGCTCTGTACATATGAATACCCTCCTCCACAGTAATTTCTTCTTCTTGATTCTTGCTTCGATAAAGATATTTAAGGACTACGCCATCAGAACCAACAAGATAAAGCTGACCAGCAGTGTTTAAACTTAGGATTACTGGTCTCATCAGTGAACCCTCAAGCGCATCTGATATAACACTCTCTGAAGTTTCTGTATGTATTCCCACTGCACCATTGATCTCCTGAATTGTTAATCTGCTTCCACCAGAGATAAGATCAACTCCAGATCTTAAACTTTGACCACCGAGAATGGTATCAGTAGGGTAATCAAAACTTTGCCAAACAATTTGGGATCCTTCACCATATAACACAAAGTTTCCATTATCTAGCATCCTTGCGTATGAAATTGGTTTTTGTATGATGGGTATTAAGGGTTCCTCTTTGCTGTCTGGTATCGATCGCAGCACCAATTTTCCTTTGTCGGTGAAGAGAACTAAAGATGGTTTGTCATAGTAACGATTAGTTGTCCAAACCAGGGTTGCAGATGGATATTTGGCAAACTAGATACCAATCCCAAACTGATTAGGACAATCTGGTGAAGAATCTGGACATGCTAATTGGTAGAAACCAAAAGCAATTTTGCCCGAGGGAGAAAGCCAACAAGTAAGATTCGAAAATGTAGAAATGGATGAACCTCTTTTGATGTTGTTGGTGACGGAAGAAGCATCATTAAGAGAAGGAGAAAGAGATGGACCTCTTGTTCCGTTGATGGCCGATGAAGTATCATTCAAAGAAAGAAATGAAGTATGATTGAGAGAAGTAGATAGAGATGAATTACCTTTTGTTGTGTTGCTGATGGAAGGAGTAGTATGATTCAAAGATGAGGATTCAACACCTAGTAACGGAAGTATAAGAAGTAACAAGGAGATAATCATCACCGGTGGAAAATTCATGTTTCTGATGAAAGAAAAAACAAGCTGTTGGAAACAAAGCACTATAATCAAATTACACAAAGAAACCGCTGAGTCGCGTACTAGGTCGCTATCTTTAAGGTGTTTCGCGACTCTGCCTCTTGATTGTGCTAGCAGTCAGTTTTTGTCGAAACCCTATGGGATAAAACAGCTTATCTCTTTCGATTTCTCTGCACTGAGAAATCGAATCAATAATAACTCTTTCAACAACACTTGCTCAGAAAAACTTGACGAAATAAAAATAACGTTCTATATCTTTTCTTCCAGAAACCAGTTTTTTTTTTA
>NW_020649744.1:0-318 GCF_003573695.1 Papaver somniferum
AAAAGAAGAACCCTTGTTGGTCTTTATTTCAAAAACGTGTTTTTAGTTTGACGCAAGATTATTCAGTTCGTATGAAGAGTTATATGCATAATTCTATGGATGACTTGAGAATTCTGGAGTTTTTTAGGGTTCGGCATAGAAAGGTGAAGTTTACTGATCCAAATGAGTATTTTTGGTTTCCACCTAATGATAATGAATTGCTTTTGTGCACGGATGGCGCCTCAAGAGGTAATCCTGGGGTGGCGGGAGCTGGTGTTGTTGCAAGGAATGCACATTGTGAAGTGGTAGGTGCAATGTGTATTGGTTTGGGAGTTACTT
>NW_020649745.1:0-267 GCF_003573695.1 Papaver somniferum
AGAACCTCGCCCGGACGAGAACATCGGGTCTGTATATGGTAATCTTGCAACCTGAGTTAAGGGACAAGTTGCGGTTTCATCCAATCTGATATATTTGACACCTAGAACCTCGTCCGGACGAGAGCGTAGGGTCTGTATATGGTAAACTTGCAACCTGAGTTAAGGGATAAGTTACAGTTTCATCCAATCTGATATATTTGACACCTAGAACCTCGCCCGGACGAGAACATCGGGTCTGTATATGGTAATCTTGCAACCTGAGTTAAG
>NW_020649746.1:0-1437 GCF_003573695.1 Papaver somniferum
GGCTGGCAGAACGAGTAATGCACAATCATTGTGCATCAGGCCAGAGGGGGCTGGCCAAAGGAGTGTTGCACAATCATTACACGCAATCATTGCGATGAATAGTGAAGCAGGCATGTCAATATGGTCCCCTTTCCGTACTTGTAGAAATGTCAATAAGACATATATAAGGAGGGGTGGTGAGTTGAAGGTGCATATGCCGACTATGTGCCAAGTGAGCTTCACAGCCTAGCCGAAAGAGTATAAATGATGCGTAAGCCTCATTTATAGTTGTGCAGCCTTGCGAAGAGGGCATTTGATGCTTAGGCATCACTATGCCATGTCGCGAACCCGATGATGCATAATCATTGTACATCATGACGGAACGGCCTATGCGAACTAGGTCATTACCATTTTTGTTAGGTCACAACCTTGCAAACGAGTTGGTTTAAGTTTCCGTCCCTTCGAGGATGAACTACGGTCTGTGCTTGATCCCTTTAGAGTGGGGAAGGGTACATAGGCAGCCGCAATGAGTTGCAGCATTGCCGGTCCAGAACGTTGTCGCTCATATCATCTAATTGCGAGATGATTGCGGAAGATTGGCCCCTCATATCATCTAAGCTCGGCAGCTCGATGCAAGAGATGATTGTGTTCAAGCTTGATGAGGCTTAGTTGCATGCCAGCAAGTGGATGCTCATACTTCCTATAAAGCTACAAAGAGCAAGTTATAGCCTATTTGGAGGCTGAAAACCCGAATGTCGTGATTTAGCTCAAGAGGAGTCAATTTGATGGGAAACGACCCAAAGATCAAGACATGTTGATCTTCAGATCTACATGGACACCAGAATATAGCCAAATTCCATCGTGTAGGGCCTCAAAAGGGCGTTTTTGTCGTTTTAGGAAGGTTTTGTTTTCTTAATAAACCCTTCGCGGAATAAGGGTAAGTTGGAACGTTGTGGAAACTAAGTTAGTTGCATCATGCACCACGAGCATGCTTGCAAGGGAAGATGGGCGTGCATTTTCCTAAATTTAAGGCACGGATCGTAGCTTCATCGTGGCGCATCGGGAAGAGAACGACCTGCGGGGAAACACGCCAAAGGCGTAATTTTCCGGTCTGTCACAAAAATACTCATATGGCTAACCTCGGTTTACTATTTATGAACCAACCGAGTGTACACGTTTAGGTTCGGTTACTCAAACCTAAATGAAACACATTTCATTTCTATATGACAAGCTAAGTTTCAATCTAACGGTTGAAAGATATTAGCTTGGAGAAATCAGGTTTTTCATCCAACGGTGAATATTGAATGCTTTGTTACCAAGGTAACTTAGATTGCAAAACCTGATTTGAAAACTATATAAAGGAGACATCTAGCAACTGGAAAAACTAATGCCCACACCTCTTGTGTGATACTAGTTAGTTTGCTAGAGTCGATTCTCCTTTAACCTTAGGCTTCTTAC
>NW_020649747.1:0-596 GCF_003573695.1 Papaver somniferum
CCAGAGAAGGCTGGCAGAACGAGTGGTGCACAATCATTGTGCATCAGCCAGAGAGGGCTTGCGGAACTGGTAGTGCACATCATAGCTTAGCCGGAAGAGTATAAATGGTTTCTAAGGCTCATTTATAGTTGCATAGCCTTTCAAAGAGGACATTTGATTCTTAGGCATCATTATGCCATGTCGCAGACCCGATAATGCATGATCATTATGCATCTTTGATGAAACGGCCAATGAACCAGGCCATTACCATCTTTGTCGGGCTACAGCCTTGCAAGCGAGTTAGAATAAGTTTCTGTCTCTTGGAGGATGAACTACGGTATGTACTTGATCCCTTTAGAGTAGGGAAGGGTACGTAGGCAGCCGCAATGAGTTGCAGCATTTCCGGTCCAACATTTTGTCGCTCATATCATCTAACTGTGATATGATTGCGAAATTCTGGCCTCTCATATCATATGTCTCGACGTATGAGATGATTGTGACCAAACTTGATGAGGAAAGTTGCATTCCATTCACTGGATGCTCATACTTCCTATCAAGGCGTTCGACATAGGCTAAAAATCCGAGTGTCGTAATTTGGCTTAAGAGGAGTCCATTTC
>NW_020649748.1:0-4998 GCF_003573695.1 Papaver somniferum
ATGAAAAGTATATCAAAGAGTTTATATCTCAATCTCTCGATTTGATATATACTCAAGCAAATAGAAATCTGCGAGTCTTTATCAAAGAGAGATAACTTGGATGGTACCAAAGACCAATATCCAAGTGTCAATAAATTTAAATCAACAACCAATAGGTCGGATATTCTAATTGATTGAACAACGCACAACCTGTGATATTTCAATTATATAAACAAATGCAATGCGGAATAGAAATAACATAGACACCAGAATTTTGTTAACGAGGAAACCGCAAATGCAGAAAAACCCCGGGACCTAGTCCAGATTGAACACACACTGTATTAAGCCGCTACAGACACTAGCCTACTCCAAACTAACTTCGGTCTGGACTGTAGTTGAATCCCAATCAATCTCACACTGATCCAAGGTACATTTATGCTCCTACGCCTCTGATCCCAGCAAGATGCTACGTACTTGATTCCCTTAGCTGATCTCACCCACAACAAAGAGTTGCTACAACCCAAAGTCGAAGACTTTAATAAACAAATCTGTATCACACAGAAAAGTCTAGGGTAATAGATAAATCCGTCTCCCACGAATATACCTACGAGTAAATAGACTTTTGACTGATAGATAAGTTCAAGTCTCCACATAACTTTTAGTCGATGAAGATCCACCGATTCCTTGAGTAGTCCTTCGTCTTGTATGATGATTGTCATGGAATCTTGAGCTCAACTACACTTTTTATCCTAGACCGAGACCTTTAGCTATATAGGCTAGTAATCAAGACTTATAGTTTTGATCACTAACATTGACAAACATGCTTGAGATAGCAACACATGCGAGTTCGAACGAGCAATGCTCTAACAATAGATAACTCTGCATGGCATTGTCTAGATGCTCGGCGGCAAGGAAGCTAAGATTGTTGATGCCATGCAACAAGGAACATGTACGACGAATATGGTAATCCAGAAATTATCCTTTAAATCATTTAGGTGGGTTTTATTTTAATTTCAGATTTAAATGAGTATTTCGGATTGTTGGACAACAATTGCGGTTGTGACCAAATAAGGGGTTCAGTTTGCATTAACATTTGAAAGTTGTGTGATTCACCTGAGTGTTGACGTTTATTTTTTGATTATTAATCATATGCATATTTCTTAGAAAAGATTGGGGAGAAATGTTAAATTGGTTTTATTATTTAACAACCTACCTTACAAGCATTCAATATTCGTATAGATAAATTTATTTTGGCAATGAGTTTTGTCTATTGGCATACTAGACTTATACCAATTCTAATTATTAGCTCGATATTTCATCTCAACTGATTTATACGTGTGTTATTAGATATACATAAATGAAAATATATAAGTTCCAAAACTTTTTTTTTAATAATTGCAGCGAAAATTATTGGTTCGTAGTGTATAATTATCAACTGGGTTAACCTTTGGTAGTTACGCTTGATCAAATTCAAAGATTCATCTAACGGCAGATATTGTTTGCTTGGTTTCAAAGCTATCTTAGCTTAAACCTAAAGTAACCTATGGTTTGAAAGTCTATAAAAAACCTCAAACAACTGGGATCTTTGAATCCCGACATTACTTTTCTGTGTCCTAGTTGTAAACTAGAGTCGTTTTCTTCCTATGGGTACCAAAATACACCACCAAATTTTTCTTAGGCAACCTGTATGGACTAAACTCGAATAGAATTCCGAGAGTTTAACTTAATGAATCTCAATTAGAAATTATATGAAGAACTTATATCTCTTTCTCTCACGATCAGAATGTAAACAGAGACAAGTCCTTGAACCTGATTATACCATGAGAGTACTTGGACGATTCCAAAAATCAATATCCAAGAATCAATCAAGTCGTATCCAACAATTGCGATTGACTTATCTACTTGAATTGATTTCAACGTACAACCTGTGATATTTCAATAAATATAAATAATTTAATGCGGAAAAGAAATAACACAGACAACAGAAATTTTGTTAAATAGGAAACCGCTAATGCAGTAAAACCCCGGGACCTAGTCCAGATTGAACACCAAACTGTATTAAGCCGCTACAGACTCTAGCCTACTATCAGAACTTCGGACCGGAATGTACTTGCGACTGAATTAAATCGTCACAACAATTCAGTTGCAATCGTGCTCTTTACGCCTCTTGAATCCCACTAGGACTTCGCGCAATTGATTCCCTTGGCTGACGTCCTTTACATCCTAAGAGTTGCTTCAACTTAATTGAATACTTTAAACCAATTTGCCTCCCATGGATAAGTCTATATGTGATTTCCGTTCTGATCAATGATCAAGGTGCTGTAAGGAATATATTGTAATAGACAAAGTCTAGCAAACCTTAAAATGCGATCTTATGACTCCCAAAGCATCCTAAATTATTATTCACCTGACAAGTATAAACTTGTGGAATAACAACGTCTGAGACGAAGAAACTTTGTGATTTATATTTATCTTGTTTGTTGGAGTAAGCACAACAATCAAAACGAGATCAGGATACACGAACTATCAAGATAATGATAGTTGGACTTGCCTTCACGAATCCCTAGGTGAAGTCATTTTAGTCGCTAAACCCTAGAAGGGTTTGAAGGATAGGATGACTCTAGTTTACAACTAGGACATAAAAAAATAGCGTCAGAGATTCAAAGATCCCAGTTGTTTGAGGTTCTCCTTATATAGACTTTCAAGATCAAGGTTGCTTTAGATTTAGCTAAGTTAGCTTTGAAATCAAGCAGTCAATAATCATTGTTAGATAAAAAACTTGACTTGAGATTAACATAGCAGAATATACACTCTGGTTATGATGAACCATAAACGAACCATGTACAAAGACTTGTTCATGAAAGGTTAGCCGAAACTAGCCAATTGAACGATAAGCTTAACCATTTTCATATAACATTTTAAGACTTTAATCTTGAGTCACAATGTGATCAATTGTCTTGATAATATTTTTAGAGAGTTGTTCAAATGTCAATTATCTCATAAAAATAGTTCTGATGCATCTGAAAATATTCGACAGGTTAAGTATGTGTACCTGGTACGTGTAGTGTACCTGTTCGTGAATATTTTTGTCATGATATGTGTATCGGGTATGTATACCCTTAAGACAAAAACGATTTCAAGAACTCACAAATCTTTTATGGTTTGCATACTGGGTATGCGTACCTTCCTGGTTCACGAGTCCACAAACTTTTTATAGTATGGATACCGGGTATGCGTACCAAAAAGTTGCTGGCGAACTATAGCTACGCCGGTACGTGTACTGGGTACATGTACTGCGGCTCTGGACTTATAATAGTTCTCCCAATATGTGAACTGGTATGCATATTGTTATGTATCCAGATTTACAGTAGTTTTATATCTCTCTCTAATAATCAATATGAAACATTCCCGAATAACATCAATGACACATATCACCGTTCCAGGCTATTTTAGATGATTAAATCTTGAATCATAATCAAGTGATATACAATAAATTATTCTTAACCAAATTCATCAAGTATGAACAAATGTTCTTAAGCTTAGCATATTTCGAGAACGATATTCGAGATAAACTTGACTCGAAATTTCTGTTATGCATGTACTGTTTAGTTTAGTCATGCGACAATGTCTCATAGATGAAAACTTGAGAAATAGGTGGTTAAGTCTTCACTTACCTTTTGTTGAAGAAGTTCTCCAAAGCTCCTGTTGATCTTCTTCTTCAAACGGTACAACGCAGTGATATCCGATACTCAACTACACACTTTTATCCTAATCCGAACTTGACTAAATGTAGTCTAGAAATCAAGATATAATTTTGACAACAAGCTTGAGATAGCAACACTTTACGACATGGTAGTCTTTCTCTTTCTTCTTGTTATGAACTCCATAATTATGAGGTTCGACAACTAGTACTTGGAGCTTTGGAAAGCCGCTTGTCTACTCTTCTAGGGTTTGCTTTGGTTATTTTTCATCTTATATCCTACTAGTATATTATGATGAACTCCATAGCTATGAGTAGCTAAACCTTTATTATTGGTTAAGGATTAAGTTGAAATTCCAAGCATGATATTTATTCAATGAATTAGTTTTGTCTATATACTTTGTCGTTTTTGATATACTATTTTATACTGTTATATGATTTGAATTCTCGTTTGGTGAGTCTGAAATCAATTGAGTTTGTTTTCATCTCTAGATTAGGGGTTTCAATATGTAATAGGTAACACAATTGTGAATAATGCTTATAGTGATATATCCTACTAGTCACAAGTGAAACATAACCGTTGTTAAATCTGATTAGTGCATTTACACGTTTGATTGCTTCAATTAGCCTAATTTCATAGAACTTAATGCATCTAGGGAATTAAACTTGATTAGTGCGCTTTCTATGTTAGGCAGTTTTCTAGATAGAAACCATGCTTGCGTCGTTTAATACAAGTGTGTTGAATCAGGAAATTAACGGTATATTTTTGCGATCAAGGTATCCTAGGAAACATAACGGGATATATCCTACTAGTCACAAGTGAAACATAACCGTTGTTAAATATGATTAGTGCATTTACACGTTCGATTGCTTTAATTAACCTGATTTCATAGAACTTAATGCATCTAGGGGATTAAACTTGATTAGTGCGCTTTTTACGTTAGGTAGTTTTCTAGATAGAATCATGCTTGCGTCGTTTTATACAAGTGTGTTGAAATCAGGAAATTAATGGGTTATTCTTGCGATCAAGGAATCCTAGGACTTTTGACAAGGTTGAGATTAAATTATTACATGGCAAGCCCCAAATACCATTATTGTTGCTGTGAACATCATCGACTGTATGGAAACTCCACTGTATCAAGCCTTAAGATTCCAATTTCATTTATCTGCTAAGAACTTCAGCTGCTTGAAATGTGTTTCGATAAGAGCACGAAATGCTTTCTTCTGTTTTATTAAGAAACGAGATAATGCTGGTGGCCTCACGTGCTTTCTTCAGCCTTGAGATGCCACATCGTGTCCATAACTCTTGGTGGGCTCAC
>NW_020649749.1:0-977 GCF_003573695.1 Papaver somniferum
TCACTCGATTTTCCGTTGCCGCACTCCCTTGCTCATGCTCAACATCAGCAGGTTCCGAAAGCTGATCCCCAATCGAACTGTCCTGGGACTCATCAACATTGGCTTCCAATCGCGCATTATCGTTCATCAGATGTTCCCTATAAGCCCTCCCTTCCAGGATGTGAGCACGCCCTTGCTCCGGATCTTGCTGCTGCTGTCGCTCAAAAGCAGCAAGTTTCACCTCCAATTCTCTGACCTTTTTGAAAGCAGCTGCAAGATGCAGTCACATAACGAATCAGCACCGCACACTACCCCATGAAAAAACAGGTTCAAAACATTACTCAATAACCACGCATGAAATAATCAAATACCTTCTTGTGCCCGATAAGCTTGTAACTTCTTTTGCCTTTCCTCATCAAGAGACGCTTGGATTGCTCCTACTTGGGAGCGGAGAATACAAACTTGTTCTTCTGCTTTGGTGGCACGAATCTCGCTGTCCATCATCGCCTCGTAAGACCACTCGGCACGCAGAGCAGCCTGCAGCAAAAACACACGACAATTAGAATACAGACGCAAAAAGCAACAAAAACATTTGAAACAGTTTTGACATCAACGTTACCGTTCGGCAATGAAACTTAAATTCTTCTGGCGATTGTTGCATCAAAAACCGACGACGAGCATCCTTGGGGATCTTAGGGAACAAGTTCATGTCCCTTTCCACAGATTGCCTAAAGGAAGAATCAAGATCCTCAAACCCAGTAGAAAAATCCCGCTTCAATGATTGGTTACTTGACTAAGTACCCCCAGGCTCCAGAGGGTTTGAAGCGTAAGGGTAACAATCAGCACTAGAAATGACAGGCCGAATCCACTGCCATTGAGACAAAGAGATTGGTGGAGTCCCTGACCGGTTGGAATTCAAATCTAACGGTGGGGGGATGAATTGATTACCCGTCTGGCTTGGCATTCCAGCAATATCAGGATTAAATCGGCCCCTTGTA
>NW_020649750.1:0-596 GCF_003573695.1 Papaver somniferum
CCAGAGAAGGCTGGCAGAACGAGTGGTGCACAATCATTGTGCATCAGCCAGAGAGGGCTTGCGGAACTGGTAGTGCACATCATAGCTTAGCCGGAAGAGTATAAATGGTTTCTAAGGCTCATTTATAGTTGCATAGCCTTTCGAAGAGGGCATTTGATTCTTAGACATCATTATGCCATGTCGCAGACCCGATAATGCATGATCATTATGCATCTTTGATGAAACGGCCAATGAACCAGGCCATTACCATCTTTGTCGGGCTACAACCTTGCAAGCGAGTTAGAATAAGTTTCTGTCTCTTGGAGGATGAACTATGGTATGTACTTGATCCCTTTAGAGTAGGGAAGGGTACGTAGGCAGCCGCAATGAGTTGCAGCATTTCCGGTCCAACATTTTGTCGCTCATATCATCTAACTGTGATATGATTGCGACATTCTGGCCTCTCATATCATATGGATCGACGTATGAGATGATTGTGACCAAACTTGATGAGGAAAGTTGCATTCCATTCACTGGATGCTCATACTTCCTATCAAGGCGTTCGACATAGGCTAAAAATCCGAGTGTCGTAATTTGGCTTAAGAGGAGTCCATTTC
>NW_020649751.1:0-316 GCF_003573695.1 Papaver somniferum
AGAACGATGGATCTTTAGCAGTTTACGGGTAAGATTCCATGAGAATATTCTCATAAACCCTAAACACGCACGAACTCGTCAACTTCGAGAAGTCAACTTGTTCCGAGATCGAAAACTAACCATGGGATAACTACTATGAGACTGGAACTTAGCATGGACGATGGATCTTTGGCAGTTTACGGGTAAGATTCCATGAGAATATTCTCATAAACCCTGAACGCGCACGAATTCATCAACTTCGAGAAATCAACTTGTTCCCAGACCGAAAACTGGCCATGAGATAACTACTACGAGACTCGAACTTCCCGAGAACGAT
>NW_020649752.1:0-729 GCF_003573695.1 Papaver somniferum
TTCTACAATGTGCAGATTCTTTGTATAATTATTTCTAAAATTGTGCTCTAACTCCTCATTTAGGTAGGGGAGACATTCAAAATTTCCAAATTTTTGTGTCCCACCTGGGAAGGTTAACAATCCATTTGGGGTTCAGAAAACTGTTACGAAATAGTTGAAGAAACCGTTACGAGGTTGAAGAAACAGTACGAGGGTTAAAGAAACTGTTGCGAAAGGGTTTAAGAAAGCGTTCGAGGTTGAAGAAACTGTTGCGAATGAGTAGAAGAAACTGTTACAAACAGTTGAAGAAAGCGTTGCGAAAACGAATGGAGTTTTGCAAAATATTTGTTTTTACAAAAACATTACATGGTCTAGTATTTCCCTAAAGAGAAACCTCTCTAATACTGAGACCTGTTACTCTATCGTCCCGGCTCTTTGCAAGTTATGTTATCAGATGACACATAGAACGCCTGCTATTTTCAAAATTCATGTGAAGCTTTCATGTGAAGCTTTTGAGTACTAATTCATTAATGTGAAACTTTGAAGAAAGGACTAAACAAAAAACACTGAATTTATCTCTTAACAAATTTTACCTAATTAACAAATTGATCATCTTTATTGCTGACCATCAAGATTTTTTTCTTTTTATTTCTCTGAACGTGAAACTAAACATATTTAATCATCAGTAATTAATGAATAAAATAACCTAATTTAACCTAATTGCCGACCAAATTGAACACCCCAATTGCT
>NW_020649753.1:0-728 GCF_003573695.1 Papaver somniferum
TGTATTTCTATGTACGTTGATTCAAGAAAATATGAAGGAAGTCAAATTTCACAATAGAAGAAGGATGAAAGACCATGCAGAACTAATCCAAATCCTAAAAAATTTCGTCTATCTTGAATCAAATAGAAAGACAAAGCCAATACAAAAATAAAGAATTCATAAAAATGTTAGATTTTTTATACGTTAACTCAAAAAAGTCTACAAATTTCGTTATAAGTCGGAAATTGACTTCTGAGACTAAATTGTAAACTAGATAAACTCATCTTTAACCGAAAAAGTTTGAAAAATGTATTGTATTCACAATTAATATGTTCTAAGGCATTACGTCTAGTAATAATTGCATTTCTATGTACGTTGATTCAAGAAAATATGAAGGAAGTCAAATTTCATAATATAAGAAGGATGAAAGACCATGCAGAACTAATCCAAATTCTAACAAATTTACCCTATTTGAATCAAATTGAAAGACAAAGTCAATACAAAAATAAAGAGTTCATAAAAATGTTGAATTTTTTATACGTTAACTCAAAAAAGTCTACAAACTTCGTTATAAGTCGGAAATTGATTTCTGAGACTAAATTGTAAACTAGATAAACTCATCTTTAACAGAAAAGTTTGAAAAATGTATTTTAATCACAAATTATATGTTCTAAGGAATTACGTCTAGTAAAAATTGCATTTCTATGTGCGTTGATTCAAGAAAATATGAAGGAAGTCAAATTTCACAA
>NW_020649754.1:0-509 GCF_003573695.1 Papaver somniferum
AGAACTAATCCAAATCCTAACAAATTTCATCTATCTTGAATCAAATAGAAAGACAAAGCAAACACAAAAAGAAAGAGTTCATAAAAATGTTGAATTTTATATACGTTAACTCAAAAAATTCTACACAATTCTTTATAAGTTGGAAATTGATTTCTGAGACTAAATTGTAAACTAGATGAACTCATCTTTAACGGAAAAAGTTTGAAAAATGTATTGTAATTACAATTAATATGTTCTAAGGCAATACATCTAGTAAAAATTGCATTTCTATGTACGTTGATTCAAGAAAATATGAAGAAAGTCAAATTTCACAATATAAGAAAGATGAAAGACCATGCAGAACTAATCCAAATCCTAACAAATTTCATCTATCTTGAATCAAATAGAAAGACAAAGCCAACATAAAAAGAAAGAGTTCATAAAAATGTTGAATTTTATATACGTTAACTCAAAAAAGTCTACACATTTCTTTATAAGTTGGAAATTGATTTCTGAGACTAATTTGTAAA
>NW_020649755.1:0-341 GCF_003573695.1 Papaver somniferum
AGAACTAATCCAAATCCTAACAAATTTCATCTATCTTGAATCAAATAGAAAGACAAAGCCAACACAAAAAGAAAGAGTTCATAAAAATGTTGAATTTAATATGCGTTAACTCAAAAAAGACTACACACTTCGTTATGAGTGGGAAATTGATTTCTGAGACTAAATTGTAAACTAGTTAAACTCATCTTTAACAGAAAAAGTTTTAAAAATGTATTGTAATTACAATTAATATGTTCTAAGGCAATACGTCAAGTAAAAATTGCATTTCTATGTACGTTGATTCAAGAAAATATGAAGGAAGTCAGATTTCACAATAGAAGAAGGATGAAAGACCATGCAGA
>NW_020649756.1:0-577 GCF_003573695.1 Papaver somniferum
GACCATGCAGAACTAATCCAAATCCTAACAAATTTCATCTATCTTGAATCAAATAGAAAGACAAAGCCAGCACAAAAATAAAGAGATCATAAAAATGTTGAATTTAATATACGTTAACTCAAAAAAGTCTACACACTTCGTTATAAGTCAGAAATTGATTTCTGAGACTAAATTGTAAACTAGATAAACTGATCCTTCACAGAAAAAGTTTGAAAAATGTATTGTAATTACAATTAATATGTTCTAAGGCAATACGTCTAGTAAAAATTGCATTTCTATGTACGTTGATTCAAGAAAATATGAAGGAAGTCAAAATTCACAATAGAAGAAATTTAAAAGAATGCATAACTAATCAAAATCCTAACAAATTTTATCTATCTTGAATCAAATAGAAAGACAAAGCCAGCACAAAAAGAAAGAGATCATAAAAATCTTGAATTTAATATACGTTAACTCAAAAAAGTTTACACACTTCGTTATAAGTAAGAAATTGATTTCTGAGACTAAATTGTAAACTAGATAAACTCATCCTTAAAAGAAAAAGTTTGAAAAATGTATTGTAATTACAATTAATATG
>NW_020649757.1:0-378 GCF_003573695.1 Papaver somniferum
AGAACTAATCCAAATCCTAACAAATTTCATCTATCTTGAATCAGATAGAAACACAAAGCCAACACAAAAAGAAAGAGTTCATAAAAATGTTGAATTTTATATACGTTAACTCAAAAAAGTCTATACACTTCGTTATAAGTCGGAAATTGATTTATGAGACTAAATTTGAAACTAGATAAACTCATCTTTAACAGAAAAAGTTTGAAAAATGTATTGTAATCACAAATAATATGTTCTAAGGCAATACGTCTAGTAAAAATTGCATTTCTATGTACGTTGATTCAAGAAAATATGAAGGAAGTCAAATTTCACAATAGAAGAAATATGAAAGACCATGCAAAACTAATCCAAATCCTAACAAATTTCATCTATCTTGAA
>NW_020649758.1:0-421 GCF_003573695.1 Papaver somniferum
AGAACTAATCCAAATCTTAACAAATTCCATCTATCTTGAATCAAATAGAAATACAAAGCCAACAAAAAAAGAAAGAGTTCATAAAAATGTTGAATTTTATATACGTTAACTCAAAAAAGTCTACACACTTCGTTATAAGTCGGAAATTGATTTTGGAAACTAAATTGTAAACTAGATAAACTCATCTTTAACAGAAAAAGTTTGAAAAATGTATTGTAATTTCAATTAATATGTTCCAAGGCAATTTGTCTAGTAAAAATTGCATTTCTATGTACGTTGATTGAAGAAAATATGAAGGAAGTCAAATTTCACAATAGAAGAAGGATGAAAGACCATGCAGAACAAATCCAAATCCTAACAAATTTCATCTATCTCGAATAAAATTGAAAGACAAAGCCAACACAAAAAGAAAGAGTTCATA
>NW_020649759.1:0-495 GCF_003573695.1 Papaver somniferum
AGAACTAATCCAAATTCTAACAAATTTCATCTATTTGAATAAAATTGAAATACAAAACCAATACAAAAATAAAGATTTCATAAAAATGTTGATTTTTTATACGTTAACTCAAAAAAGTCTACACACTTCGTTATAAGTCGGAAGTTGATTTCTGAGATTAAATTGTAAACTAGATAAACTCACATTTAACATAAAAAGTTTGAAAAATGTATTGTAATTATAATTAATATGTTCTAAGGAAATACCTCTAGTAAAAATTGCATTTCTATGTACATTGATTCAAGAAAATATGAAGGAAGTCAAATTTCAAAATAGAAGAAAGGTGAAAGACCATGCAGTACTAATCCAAATCCTAACAAATTTCATCTATCTTGAATCAAATAGAAAGACAAAGGCAACACAAAAAGAAAGAGTTCATACAAATTTTGAATTTTATATACGTTAACTCAAAAAAGTCTACACACTTCGTTATAAGTCGGAAATTGATTTCTGAGA
>NW_020649760.1:0-345 GCF_003573695.1 Papaver somniferum
AAAAACAGGTTCAGAACAGCAGGTCCAACAGCAAATGAAGTGAAGCAGATGCAGATGCAAATGTTATGCAGTGAAATGCAAAATAGCTAAGAAAAACACAAGAAAAACACAGCACCAATCCCCGGCAACGGCGCCAAAAACTTGGTGGGCCCGGGGAAGCGTATAAAATTGAGCGAAATGACGCGAGCCTACAGTAATACCGCAAGTTCACGGTCGTCGGTTGTAGCTCGTGCAAGTACGGGTCGATCCACAGAGATTGGGAGTGTTTTGTAGTGTTCTAGCTATTTGGGCTCTAAATTGCTATTGTTGGGCTTTGAATACCCTTTGAGTAAATTGGGCCTAATG
>NW_020649761.1:0-412 GCF_003573695.1 Papaver somniferum
AAATTTCACAATAGAAGAAGGATGAAAGACCAAGAAGAACTAATCCAATTCCTAACAAATTTCATGTATCTTCAATGAAATAGAAGGACAAAACCAACACAAAAAGAAAGAGTTCATAAAAATGTTGAATTTTATATACGTTAACTCAAAAAAGTCTACACACTTCGTTATAAGTCGGAAATTGATTTCTAAGACTAAATGGTAAACTAGATAAACTCATCTTTAACAGAAAAAGTTTGAAAATGTATTGTAATCACAAATAATATGTTCTAAGGCATTACATCTAGTAAAAATTGCATTTCTATGTACGTTGATTCAAGAAAATATGAAGGAAGTCCAATTTCACAATAGAAGAAGGATGAAATACCAAGAAGAACTAATCCAATTCCTAACAAATTTCATGTATCTTGAA
>NW_020649762.1:0-788 GCF_003573695.1 Papaver somniferum
TAATCCAAATCCTAACAAATTTCATCTATCTTGAATCAAATAGAAAGACAAAGCCTACACAAAAAGAAAGAGTTCATAAAAATGTTGAATTTTATATACGTTAACTCAAAAAAGTCTACACACTTCTTTATACGTCTGAAATTGATTTCTGAAACTTAATTGTAAACTAGATAAACTCATCCTTAAGAGAAAAAGTTTGAAAAATGTATTCACAAATAATATGTTCTAAGGCATTACGTCTAGTAAAAATTGCATTTCTATGTACGTTGATTCAAGAAAATATGAAGGAAGTCAAATTCCACAATATCAGAAGGATGAAAGACCAGCCAGAACTAATCCGAATTCTAACAAATTTCATCTATTTGAATCAAATTGAAAGACAAAGCCAATGCAAAAATAAAGAGTTCATAAAAATGCTGAATTTTTTATACGTTAACTCAATAAAGTCTACAATCATCGTTATAAGTCGGAAGTCGATTTCGGAGAATAAATTGTAAACTAGATAAACTCATCTTTAACAGAAAAGGTTTGAAAAATGTATTGTAATCACAATTAATATGTTCTAAGGAAGTACGTCTAGTAAAATTGCATTTCTATGTACGTTCATTCAAGAATATATGAAGGTAGTCAAATTTCACTATAGAAGAAGGATGAAAGACCAAGCAGAACTAATCCAAATCCTAACGAATTTCATCTATCTTGAATCAAATAGAAAGACAAAGCCAACACAAAAAGAAAGTATTCATAAAAATGTTGAATTTTATATACGTTAACTCAAAAAGTCTACA
>NW_020649763.1:0-612 GCF_003573695.1 Papaver somniferum
AGAACTACTTTTCTCAACGGGAAAACACGATCCTTTTTCTCGTAATCCCCTTAGTCGGCGCCAATGTTTGCACCTAGAAATATTTACAGGCACTAAACACGATGATTTTGGTGTTGTAGATGAAAACCGAGCTAATAACAGGAAATAATCAGGAATGACGGACACACGGATTTAACGTGGTTCGGCATGGTTTGCCTACGTCCACGGACGAATCCCCTTGGGGAGTGATGTTTTATTGATATTTGAATTACAGTCTATCTTTTCTATATTAGCTGCCCTCTCAATGATTTCTGCTCCTCCCTATTTATAGGGTTGAATACCTAATTTCAATATAAACTTAAATTGCATTAACTACTCATTCATGCCTCCATGTTAAATTCTGCATGAAACTGCTCATTCATGCCTCCCTGTTTAATTCTGCATGAAACTGCTCATTCATGCCTCCATGTTAAATTTGCGTGAAACTGTCTTTGCATGCCTCCTGAATTAATCCTGCATGCTGGCAGACTGGATTGATGATTGACAGGCATAATGGGCTGGCAGTATGGATGGAGGTTGGCTGACAGCGCATCTGGCAACATGGTTGGAAACTGGTTAGCAGCACATCTGGTA
>NW_020649764.1:0-1398 GCF_003573695.1 Papaver somniferum
TCTTCACAGTGGACGCAATTGCAGATTTCTGAACTTTAAACATCCTTGAACTCTCAATTTCGACATCCTCAGTGTCAATAAAATCCTCTCCTGCTAGTTTGCACCAAAGATCTTGAACTAAGAGATCCACAATTCCTAGTGGACCCTTTGCAGTGTCTCGTACCTGACCTTGGGCATACACATTTTCGATCAATATTTGTTGGAGTAGAGGTGGGTTCGTAAGAGAACTAGCAGGACTAAATCTATTGTAAGAACGAACAACTTCCAGGAATTTACCATAATAAACATGTTCTTCTTGTGTTGTAGCATTAATAACCTGAAGATATAATTGCACAAGCGCATCATAAGCTGATTGAAAACTTTCAGGGTCACATTGCTGAGCTACGGACGCCGACGAAGAGGAACTCTCACTGTTGTCAAGCATACTACTCTTGTTTTCATAAATTGGCAGAGAAGAAGACGATGACTTATGATGACTCAAACTCGACTTTGCTGGTGGAGGCTTTGGTGCACGATCCTGAACAAGAGTTTCTGACGAAGCCGTATTCTCAGTGTTGCCTTTGGGACTTCTTGCATCTGTCATTGGAGGTACTGTTATTTTGTACATCTATTTTCTTCGTCCTTCACCACTACTTGTCTTCAAAGACCTCACCAAACTTGAAAAAGTTAGGTATACCTGGTTTGCGTTTCCTTGGGTTTGTTTAATCTGAGGTTGCAGTTCCTTTCCTGCAATCAAAAAACTCAAGCATTTAGAAGTACAACACAAGATAGGCTTTCAATCTTTGAATCAAGGTTCAATCCAAAACCCTAAATTTATCAAAAAGATTCAATCTTTTGAATCAAATTATTAAGAAAAACAAACCTTTATCTCTAAATTTTATTGGAACCTATTCTAAATCAAGGTTCACCACTATTAATCCTCATTATTCAAAAGGGGGCAAATGCCCTCCCAAAATAAAGAATCAAGAAAATCAGTACTTACCTAGTTGGTAAAGAACTCTGCAAAAAATTCATTGTATCTAATGCACTTTGATTACTACTCTGAACTCCAATCTTTTCATTACCCTGTTTTGATTCATCACCATCAACATCCATTGGAACTTCTTACTCTTCCTTTTCTTTCTCATCTTCAACCATTTTAGCTTTCCCTTTATCCATTGGTGGAAAACACAGTAAAATCACCCACGAATCAAAAAAATTCCCTTTGAAATTCTATATGTATGTAGAAAGAATGGACTAATGTTCATCCAGTGAAAGATGATTCTTGAAATGAGATTGTTTGAGTGGTCTCTCTAAGATATGGGTTTTATGTATCGATCAAAAGAGATTAAGATTTTATGAAGATGAGTTGGGTTTTGGTTTATAATTATGCAGTTAATGAGTTTTTTTTTTTTAGGT
>NW_020649765.1:0-343 GCF_003573695.1 Papaver somniferum
ATATATATATACAAGAACTCCTCTCAAATGATACATATACAATAGTCATTTAATTTACAAATAAAATATACAACATAATAAACATCGCTGAAGTTAACCAACTAGCGAACTCAACCCTTAAGCTTTCGCTGCGCAACTCTCATCAATAAAACTGAAAGTGGGAATGGGTGAGCACATCATCCCTAAAAGGGGTGCCCAGTAGGAATAACATCTAACTTCCAAGTAATCAAGGAAACATTTGCAAAACAATAATGTTTTCCCAAACATTAAAAAGTGACCAAGTCACTGAAATAAACAAACATGTATATGGACAAACTCCTTCTTCAAACAATGTATAATATTC
>NW_020649766.1:0-454 GCF_003573695.1 Papaver somniferum
GAGAACTCTCATGATCTCAAGCCAATCAAAGATTGTACTCGTACGATAGAAGATGCAAGATCAGATCACATAACTACGATAAAAGTAGTATCGGTCTGGCTTCACAATCCCAATGAAGTCTTTAAGTCGTTAACCTGGCTTTAGAGATGAAAACCAAAGGTTAAATGAGAATCGACTCTAGAGAGCGCACTAGTATCACACAGACGTGTGGGGATTAGTTTTGCACAATGCTAGATGTCTCCTTTATATAGCCTTCAAATCAGGGTTTTGCCTTAGTTACAAAGCAATCCATATTCACCGTTAGATGAAAACCTGATTTAGATTCAAGCTAATATTTCTCAACCGTTAGATCGAAAACTTAGCTTGTCACACACACTTGGGTAGACGTTTACTGGGTTTGTGAAAACCATGCCCAAACGTGTATGTGTATGTTGGTTCAACATAGTAACCCAAA
>NW_020649767.1:0-1259 GCF_003573695.1 Papaver somniferum
TGGGTGACGTTTTTTGGGTTTATATTGAACCAAGAAGAATTCATTCGCATTTGGAGAACTCTTAGTCACCACTTCTTCCTCTTCATCAACTAAAGGAGTCTCATAACCACCATTTGACATCTCTGCAAAGTAGCTGCGGTATCCATCTGATATATCTACTTCAGAATGTCATTCAGAGGTGTAAATTTCATCAAAGCAGTGAAATTAAATCATAACAAAGGTGCTCACATCAGCGTCAAAAATGACTCAGGTCTATTTTGTTTGTTCCCTAAACTAACGAACGAACGAGCGTCTATTCCTAAAACAAGGATTTCCTTATTGGGCCCGACCCGCGAATCCTAACCGACCACGGACTCGTCGTCCAAACCAGCGGTTCAACACCAATTTATGCTCATCAATCGACGCTCCAATCATGACATTGAAGCCTTCATCAAGTCGTGGTTTGCTCATGCTCTCTAAATCCGGTAACGTCCTAACTTACGACTAAGTTCCATTACTGGTATTATTATTTATGGCCGGAAAATCACCATTTAATGCTAACTGAGGAACACAACTTTCCTCAGTAAGCAGGGGACTTAATGTAGATGGTGGATTTTCGACAAGGGATAAAATCGTGAACTCATAATTATACGAAGCTCTGATCCAGCAATCAGACGTGAGTATTGAGACACGGACTCTCATCAAATTCTCAACAGAGAGTACTTTCTCTCAGAGTACATGTAGATATGTAGTCTCACAACTGGACAATGACATATCTCATGAATACTGAACACTTTCAGTAATTATTTCTATATAGTATCACGAGATGGACGGCTCCTAGACATCTTGCTCTGCTAGTATAGAGCGATAACGTATTCAGGAACAAACAACGAGTTTACCATGACTATATAAAGGATACGACTTACCGACAAGCTCATATCGAGATAATTAATGCTCCTAGACTGCTTGCTCTGCTAGTATAGATCCACAAAGTTAATTATTCCCAATTAAGATTAATTCTGCCGTGACATTCAATACTGAATTCCCAGAATAATCTATTATTGCTCTTATTCCATGGTCGGATCCACGACTGGTCCCATGGAATGACAATAACGATTGCTCCTATTCGATGGTCGAATCCACGACTGGTCCCATGGAATGGCAATAACAATTGTTCTGATTCTATGATCGAATCCACGGCTTGATCTCATAGAATAACAATAACTATATTATCTCATTACTCCGATTTCATGATCGAACCCACAACTGGTCTCATAAAT
>NW_020649768.1:0-738 GCF_003573695.1 Papaver somniferum
CTGACAGTGCATGAACTGATATTTTTACATCTTCTTCAGATTCTGGTGATGCAGCAGTGTTAGATGGAGAGCCTTCTACTGAATTGTGGTTATCATCTTCTTCAGCAGCTAACATAAAAACTTGTTGTTTAACACACTTGTGGCCAACTGAAAATACTTCATCACAGTTGTAGCAAAGCCCCTTATCTCTTCTAGCTTTCATATCGCATAAGACAGTCCTTTAATGGGAGGGTTTGAGGTGTGAGAGCTGGATGAGATATCTGAAAAAGTTTTTGGTAATCTTGGGCTAGTTATGGAGAACTGATATTCTTGTGGGTATTGTAATTTGAAGTATAAATGGGCAAAGGTCTGTTGGAGCTTTTACTCTTCTTTGCATTCAGATCTAGCAGAGCTTCTTGCATTCAAGATAGATAAATGGCATTGACTAGGCTCTTGGGAGAAAACATCAACACATGCATACGTAATTCTTCATTCAATCCACTTATGAAACTGGATGTGAAGTATTCTTCAGTCAAGTGTTGATTCTCATAAGAGCTTTGAGTTCTTAAAAAGATTCCTGATAATCTAACACAATTCCCACCTGAAAAAGTTTATTGAATTCTCCTACAATGTCATCATGCCCTAATTTTTTAAATCGGTTATTAACAGCTGTAATAAGTTCTTCGCAAGTAACAGCAGGTTTCCCTTCTTGATAGTCATGATACCATACATCAGCTCGACCTTCTAGATATAGGGATG
>NW_020649769.1:0-271 GCF_003573695.1 Papaver somniferum
AGAACTGCTCGCTTTCTATCAGAAGCTTGTGATTTAGTTTTTGATGCAGCAAGTAAGGGAAATCAATTCTTAATAGTTGGTACCAAAAATAAAGCAGTTGATTTAGTAGCATCGGCTGCAATAAGGGATCGGTGTCATTATGTTAATAAAAAATGGCTAGGTGGTATGTTAACGAATTGGTCCACTACAGAAACAAGACTTCATAAGTTCAAGGATTTGAGAGCGGAACAAAATAAGGGAAGACTCAACCGCCTTCCAAAACGAGATGCAG
>NW_020649770.1:0-575 GCF_003573695.1 Papaver somniferum
CGGTTCATTTTAACGAAAACAAAGCGTGAACCGCTACCTACGCTTTTCGGCAAAAATTGGTTTTTGCTTTTCACACCTTAAATTCAAGTCAGAACTGGACGAATAATGGCTCATTAGAAATTTTACAGATCATATAACAATATCACATATAAAAATCCACAAAATATTTCGGTTCATTTTATCGGAAACAAAGCGTGAACCGCTACCTACGCTTTTCTGCAAAAATTGGTTTTTTGCTTTTCAGACGTTAAATTCAGGTCAGAACTGGACGAATGATGGATCATTCGAAGGATTACAGATCATAGAATATCATCACATATAAAAATCCACAAAATATTTCGGTTCATTTTATCGGAAACAAAGCGTGAACCGCTACTTACGCTTTTCGGCAAAAATTGGTTTTTGCTTTTCAGACCTTAAATTCAGGTCAGAACTGGACGAATGATGGATCATTTGAAAGCTTACAGATCATAGAACAATATCACATATAAAAATCCATAAAATATTTCGGTTCATTTTAACGGAAACAAAGCGTGAACCGCTACCTACGTTTTTCGGCAAAAATTGGTTTTTGC
>NW_020649771.1:0-996 GCF_003573695.1 Papaver somniferum
ATTACAAACCCACAATAGGAAAATAAAAAGCCCAAAAAAATTGGGTTAATTATTACAAGCCCACAATTAAAGAAATTTGGAAGCCCACAGGTTGGGTTCTCTCAATGGAATGGGTTTAGGCTTACCTTTTTAGCACAGCCCAGCTGCTCTGATATTGTTGCAAAAACCCAGTTGGGTTTTGGTTCTTTTCCTTAGTGGCGTCCCAGCAGAGGAAAAACAGGTTCAGATCAGCAGGTCCAACAGCAAATGAAATGAAACAGACGCAGATGCAAATGCTATGCAGTGAAATGCAAAAATAGCTAATAAAAAACACAAGAAAAACACAGCACCAATCCCCGGGTCACCCGCGTGACAGGCGGGAATACTTACCACTATACTACAACGACGCCAAAAACTTGGTAGGCTTGGAAAAGGGTATAGAATTTATCCCCGGCAGCGGCGCCAAAAACTTGGCAGGCCTAGACAGGTGTATAAAAATGAAGCAATGAAACGGGGGCCTACAGTAATACCGCAAGTGCACGGTCGTCAGTTGTAGCTCGTGCAAGTACGGGTCGATCCACAGAGATCGGGTGTGTTTTGGAGTGTTTAGCTAATTGGGTTCCTAGATTTGCTTTGGGCTTAGAAGCCTTTTGGCTTAAATTGGGCTTGAGTACTAATGGGTTTGAATGCCCTTTGAATGAATTGGGCTTAGTGGGTTTGTTAAAAATAAAATGAACTGAGCTTGGGCTCAGTTATCTTTGAAGTGCAAATGGGCTTTGGTTCTGGAAACTGGTTTGAGCGTTGGGCTTAACAATTCACTTGTGAGTTGGGCTTAGTAGTGAACTAGGCTTTGGCCTTAACTGGGCTTCAGAGGCTTTTGGGAGTGAACTGAGCTTTGGGCTCAGTTGGTTGGGCCTTTAGCCTTTGGTTTCACTGAATTGGACTTGGGCTCAGGAGTGAAGTGAGCCTTGGAGCAGCAGCAGCAGGCAGAAAAAGGAAGCAGTACTGCAGCAGCAG
>NW_020649772.1:0-1518 GCF_003573695.1 Papaver somniferum
GCACAGAAAAAAAAACTCAAGTTGTACCAAGGACCAAGATAAAGGCAAACTTCCTAACAACGAGAAACGAAAAAATAGAGCAAAACAAATACTTTAAGTAGAACTAGTCTGCAAAAGTTTAGCTATAGACGATAAGAAGATAGTTCCACTCAACGGACCAACCAACCAAAAGAATACCTATTACCACATCTTACTCAAGAGGATTTTTATGAGTAAGCTCTTTAAACCTTGTGATTAATTAGCACATGTATGAGCAATGTCCTCATAAAGAGATGTGTGTTTATGGTCAAGTTTCTTTTTCCTTCCGAGACGAGGAAATGATCCCTTGTTATGTGAGAAATTATCATAGAACTTACTGTCATCAAAATACGAGATATAGTTTGAGTTATTACCAGAGGAACTCAGGTTTGATGAGGAAGACAACTTGTTGATGAATTCGTTATACCCTTCAATTATCTTCTTCAGATTATCTCTAATTTCATTAATTTTTTTTCTTTCATCTGAATTTTCTTTCTCAACAGGAGCAATGTTTTTTCAGAGATCATCATACGATCTTCCTTTAGACGATGTTTATTCAGATATCTGTTTTGTTCTCGAGTGTTTGAGGAACTCATTGAACTGACTTTCATGGTAACATACACAGGGTAAGTACGAAACCAATTGGTTTAGTCATACGAATGTCAGTTACACCTTTAAGAATCAAATCTAAGGTGTATTGAAGTTGAACCAATGAGTTTTTCTTCAACTTAGAGGTTCCCTTTCATTTCAACGAACTCTTCGTTTCACATACAAGACATACTTTATGATCATCAGAATGATTAGATAGTACAGCCTTAAAAACACCATTAGAACATTTCCTCCCTTCATTTGATGTGCAGCCTTTTTGATTGATGGTGACTTCAGGCACATTCGTTTTACATGAAGGGATTTCAGTTTTGCTTCTGAGCATGAACCATCTTTTGTGTCATAAGTACTTGGTATATTAGATTTCTTTGAGTATCCTTGAATAGAGAGTTTACTCAAGCGATATTCAATTTCCAAGGCATCTCTTCTGAGACTAGCTTCAAGAGACGTACATGATGACTGAACATCATAATTTCCTTTGGATTTGCAATGTCTTATTACACCAAGTAGAACATCGACATGATGTTTTAACCGATTAAATCTATCAGCTTGGATTCTAGCAAGATTTAGAATCAATTGACTCTCTTCAGCTGTTTCTCGTTCAATTGAAGGGTTATCGGAAGAACACATGTCGGTGTTAGTCTGTCTCGTCGGTATGGAAGGTTTATCTATGTACAAGATAGTAGATCCCTTCTTTTTCGAATTAGACGAGATAGAACTCTTATTTCTGGTGATAAGTTTATCACAGATAGTACTCTTATCCATAGAGTCAGATCGCTAGAAACACAGACTTGTGAGGTCTTAACGTGTTTGCCTGCTCTGATACCAATTGAAAAAGCGGGGTCTAACAACACCACCCAATATTTAGATTATCAATCTGTATGGACTAACTCA
>NW_020649773.1:0-4977 GCF_003573695.1 Papaver somniferum
GAGACCTGCGAGAATTTTACCTAGCGAAATTCTGATTGATTGATCATCACAATATTGATCAGAGAAAAGTTTGATAGAAAGAATTGACTTGGCACTTTCACCAGGAATGGTAGAAAGTGTGAAACCTTTCTCAGCAAGATCTTTTTGGACGTATTTTAAGTTTTTCTCATGTTTGTGGCCACTTGGAGGCATATCTGAATATAAAGTATGGGAATGAATAAAAAGTAAGAAAATTAAAGAAGGAAGAATTACAGTAGCAGAACTTATGGAAGAACAAAAGAGTTGCAGAGATGAGAAGAGAAAGTAAAAAGAAAATGGAAAGAAGAGTAAGAAGAATATATAAAGAAGATTTTTTTACTCGAAGAAATAAACATCATTAATGCGAAAAGACGTGAGCGCTTGAAAAGCAGCGGTTACAGAAGACGTGTCAAGAAATAAATGGAAGAAAGGATACGTGTGATAAATGCAGAATATGAAGAGATGGACAGTTGTGGCATTTCTCACATCATTCTTTACTTCGCAGAGAAGATATGAAAAGAGGCAAGATGTAGGATCAGAATCTCGCAACAATAATGCCTCAGCGAAATTATCAACAACACAACACAACAGCGTCACAGAACAATTTCAGAAATAACATAATAGACGACGTCAGCTAAAATCATGAGAAAAATGTGATGGTTCTGCGAAAATAAGAGAATTTGCGAGATTAACATTTGTAAGGTTGTGAGAATGTCGCAAGCCATATCCGAAAATAAAGGACAGATTAGCTGTCATCCACTATGTACTTCTCTATAAATAGTCGTTCAGTTGTAAAGGAAGGGGGGAGATCTTTTTCTGAGTGAGAAGCAAGTAAATATGAGATAGAAAATCTAGAGCAGTGGTGATTCTTGATTCCTTTATCTTTTCTTGTAAGATTGTTCAAAGATTGATCAATAAAAAATTAAGATTGTTAATCTAAAATGAGTTGAATGTTAATGAAATCTTGTGAGGGTGTAGTGTAGGATCTCCTGCAACTACACAAAAAGAAGAAGAACACGGTAATACTCACAATACCAATCTCTTTACTTACCGAAAAACGACAGTTACTGCGGTCTCGAGTATATGATTGGGTATTCTAATGGTTTAGCTTGTTATTGGTACTATGGTGTGCATCGAGAATCTTATAATGGTGAATGGGTCTATTTCTCACTTGAAATTTGTAATCCTAGTAGGATTGAGAAGCTAATTGTTGTCTCCCGTTCGAAGAGTAGGGTGGGTGAAAATATCTGCTGCTTTCGAATTGGATATAACCCCTTGAGCAACGAATATAAGGTCATGTGTATCATGAATTATGAAGATGAATATGAATATTACATCTTTACACTCGGTAGTACTAAACCATGGAGAAAGATTAATAACCCATGGCCGAAACATTGTCCATTGAGCAGTTTTCCATCTAATGTTAGAAGAAGGATACCACCAATCTCTTGTAACGGTACCCTCTTTTACGAGACTAAAAAACCTGAAGCAGAAAGAAAGATTTACAGAGGTTTCACTTCAGCAGTAGAAAACGAAAATTTTAGAGGTTTCGCTTTGGTATCATTCGATCTCCAAGGTGAGAAGTTTCAAATAATTGAACTTCCGCGAGATGATGAATTTGTTTTAAATTATAATAAGTTTGTTTTTTCTCCGGTGGATTACAAAGGATGTTTCAGTTATTCAAGATTGGCTATGGAGAAACATGATCCTTATAGCGGCAAGGTTTTACTACATATATTGAAAGACGCAGTTAAACCTGTTTGGGTTAAGGAAACTATTAAGTTTGTTCTTCCAAGAAATGAGTTAGACAATCCTCCTCTTCCTGACAGTGTCTTTATTATGTTTTTCTGTAACCAAGTGATTCTGTTTTGGAGCAATGTCGGGCTACACAATCTGCATTCCAAAAAATTAAACGAAGTTAAGATTCCCAAAGAATGTTATGGTAATTATCATGAGAATTACATTTCCAGTTACGTTGAAAACTTTCTTTCATTAAAAGCTTTGACAACGGTGGCGGGCGAAGGCATATAAGAAGAACTCCCATCTTAGACGAGAAGTTTTTGACAATATACCAACAAGTAATCCAGCAGTTATTTCCTTTTTAGATGACCCTTCATAATCTTTTCAGAAGCAAATAATGGGTCTTTGTTTTTATGTTTGAATCAAGATGGATGTTCTTGCTGTAATATTTATGATTTAGTAGTTTAGACGCATGAGCGATGTGCCTGCCATTTCGTTTCAAATAAAGTTGAACCTTTCATTCAACAATGATCCAATCAAATCTATTTACACCAAAACGTGTTCTTGTATGCATTCTTTTACATGGTATATATATGATTATACATATGAGTAGTACTTGTTTCTTGGTTCATATCTTCAGTCTCACCTCCAACTGTTTGTTGCTGCGGCTTAGGATGACATTATGACGACGATATTCAAAATCTCTTTCTATTTGTTTTTCAGGAAATGCACTTCTTTTCTCTTTATACGGGTATGGCGTTGTTCCAACATTGATGCCTTATCATTCTCTGACACAAAAGTGTGTCGTAGTCTTTCTTAAACACAAAAATTCTCATCCTGTCTTTTTCTATCATAGTATCCCAGCACTTAGCATTTAGCATGCTCGATTATCCCTAAGCTTCAACGGAGGCCTAAACAGAAGTTTGTTTTCCCTTTGCCATAACTGAAGATATGCAGTAACCATTCCACGTGCTGCAATTAATATGCAACTGTCACTTACACAATTTGGTTTGTACCAAAACGCAATTAGTCAAGCAAAATGATTTTCATAATGCTCAACTGAATAATTCTAAGACATCAGATTCTTACCACCGCAGTAAAGAAGATTCAAGGGGCAGTACTTTTTGACAACAAATCTACACTGCCATGATGTACTGTTCTCCGTACAAATTGCAAGCAAGATCCGGTAAGGATGGGTGAATCAGAGATAGACAGGGAAGATTTGAGACGAAAAGGGGAGGAATTAGACGAAATAGAGAAGAAAAGATGAAGAAGAAATCTGGTTCAGGGGAACACAGCCTAAGGGTTAGAGATTCATTCATTCATTGATTATCTTTTCCAGATACAAAAGCCGCCGTATATAGCTAGGCTTATCAACCAAATCTAACGACCATAAACAACCCATCTGGGTACATCTAAACCATTCCTTACAAATAACAAAGACACCCCATCACTTGCTAGATACTACTAACTATGTCTAATAGTAACACACATTGACACTCCACACGATAAGGGCACTCATCTGCAATGCAGGTACATGACATTCCCTACCCCTTCAAAACATCCTTGTCCTCGAGGATAAGAGCTAAGATGCTACTCCTCTGCAATGCAGGTACATGAAATCCCCTGTAATGCGCATTAGGAACTCATGTGATGAGATGACGATTAATTCTCCTTACCAGGCCATAAACATCATAACGCCAAGCCCAGTAAACCACTGTCCAGCATGGTGTGCACCCCTAGCAGCACCTCCTGAAACTGCGATATCGCCCAATGATCTGTTACATTAAAAAAGAAGCACTTCAAAAGCAAAGGATTCCACCTGTAACTGATGTGCAAGAACTTTAGTAACGCCCCTCGTCACATCCATGAGTACCACGAAAAATGTAGTGGCAGAGAAATTAATGGGTTTGGTGCATTCCTATGACTAGGACGAGTGACTGCAATTGCTGCTCTCTCTCACTGGTGAAGAACTTCAGATGCTTCAAGATCAGTTGTGTGCATTTTGACGAATTCCCAGCTGCTATCATGGCGTACTTATTACGTTTCCTGTTTTCTACACATAGGGATAATTGCTGCCACCCACGACTTAGAAGTAGATCAATGTCCAAAACTACTGGTCTGTTAATCCTGGAGGTGCTAGTGGTACTGCTCGTGGACTAGTTTTGATATGGAAAAGCAATCTTGATGTTGAGATTCTTGACTGCTCCATAAATCATATCAAAGCTATTGTTAAGCCTACTAGTGGCACTTCTTGGTTATTTACTGGCTATTATGGTAGATCTTGTGATACTAAGAGCAAAATTGAATCATGGAAAATCTTAGAACAAACTGCAATCAACAATTCTATCTCTTGGTTGGTTATTGGTGATATCAATATCATCTTGCATGATACTGAAAAATACAACACTCAACCATTAGACACAAATGAGGCTAATCTTTTGAACACCAAAATTATTGAGTTAGACTTAACTGATCTGGGCACTACTGGCTGCCCTTTCACTTAATCAAACAAAAGAAGTGGTCCTTCTCTCACTGAACAAAGATTGGATAGAGGACTAGCTACTGAAAGTTGGCTTCTCCTTTATCAAAATACTACTATCTCTAATATGTTAGCCATTGGGTCTGATCATCACCCAGTTTTCCTCAACTCCAACCCTACTTGGCAAACTGGTAAAATCCCCTTCAAATTCTTTGGTCCCTGGTTGGACCATAAGTATTACAGGAAAATCACTGTTGAGTGCTGGAAGAGAAATCTCCATGGCTCTAGTGCCTTCCTTATTGCCAGAAAACTCAAAGATATCAAACTGCAACTCAGAGTTTGGAACAAGGAGGGATATGGTAACATCAAAACAAACAATGAAAATTATAAACAACACCTTTCTTGGTTACGTGATAACTACTTCAGAGTTGATAGAAGTTCTACCGTCAGTTCAGCAAGGAAAAAACTTAGTGAATGTCAAGACACTGAAAAAAATTTGGAAGACTAAAAGTAGGGACCAATTCATTAAATTTGGTGATAAAAATACTAATTACTTTCGTAGAGATACAAAATGCAGAACAAGAAGAAATAAGATAGACACAATTCAAGATAGTGAAGGAAATTGGATAATTAATTATCAAGAATTGAAGAACTGCTTCACAAAACATTTCACTAGGATGGCTACAGCTGAAACAACACCGGGGTAGGGTCAATGAAGGATGTACTCGGAAAACACC
>NW_020649774.1:0-315 GCF_003573695.1 Papaver somniferum
AGAACTTCGCAAGAACGATGGATCTTTATCAGTTTCCGCGTAAGATTCAATGGGAATATTCTCATAAATCCCTAAACACACACGAATTCGCAAACTTCGAGAAGTGAACTTGTTCGGAGATCTAAACCTGTCCAGGAATGGATTACTATTGGACTAGAACCTCGCAAGAACGATGGATCTTTAGCAGTTTCCGGGTAAGATTCCATGGGGAATATTCTCATAAACGCATAAACACACACGAATTCGCAAACTTCGAGAAGTGAACTTGTTCGGAGATCAAAACCTGGACAGGAGTGGACTACTATTGGACTAAAA
>NW_020649775.1:0-920 GCF_003573695.1 Papaver somniferum
AGAACTTTCATTTCGGCATACAAGTCAAGCCCATCGATATCGGAACCCATGTCATGCTTTAAATAATTTTGATGCTTGATATAAGATGACTTTAAGGTGCTTCAATTTTTGCTTCCAACTCGGTAGCTTCGTCTAATAACTCTTCAAATCCACTATTCCTGCACTTCTCAAAAAAAAAGATCTTTTACTCGGTCCATGGCAACATCAAGATGCATATCTTCTTTCTGTAACAATTTGCTAACAGAGTCGACTGCAAGCAGATTCTATAACAATTTGCTAACAGAGTTGACCGCAAGCAGTAAATACAATGATTCCAATGGGCCAAAATAGTTTTGAAATGAGCTGACAATAATTTCTTTTTCTTCTTTTTTCATTCTGGCGGGCTAATGCTATACAAAAATAAATAAATGGGGGCCCCTATCATCCGGAGGGCCCAGGCGATTTCCTATGTTTCCTATAAGCCTGGTACAGACAACGGAGTAAAAATGTAGGAGGAGGATTTTCCATGTTTGAAAGTGAACTCCTCAATACCAAAATATATATGATCTATACAAGATGACAAACATTTTTTTTTAATAAGAATAGAGAAACATATTAAAACAGAGAAGAATTTACACAAAATTGGTTAAAAAGATCAAAGTCAACAATTTCTGGGTGAAATGGACAGTTAGATTTTGATACTGTTTAAATGGACAAAAATGTAAAAATAGGCAGGATGTAACCAGTTTCATCGTGTCCATTTTCAAATATTTTTTCTTATTTTTACTTTACACAGGATGTATCCAGTTTCATCCTTGCTATTTTTTAAATTTAAGCTAGGATGAATCCAGTTTTATCCTTGCTATTTTTTTTTCTGGCCATTTCACCCAAACTATTTTTTACTCGTCCATTTGAACCGTGATTTAAAAATATTTGGACAA
>NW_020649776.1:0-1212 GCF_003573695.1 Papaver somniferum
GTACCTACGGCGAGACAATGTCATCACAACAAAAAACCAACAATGGTACAAAGCGAAGACAACGACACCAAGTCATATGACGACGACATAGGCAGTAAAGCTGGGGGAGCAAAGAACCTCTTGCGGTTCATAAAGCAACGCTGGAGTGTTGCGGAAAAGCTCATGGTGACTATGCTGCCTACCCAAAGCTATATACAAGATTGATATCGCGAAGATGGTCCGAAGAACGAATATGACACTTGTTGTTGTTACACGTATTACTGACGATGTGCCTTGCTGCTGCGCAACTGATGCTATGAAGTACTTTCGAGTTGGGTAACGAAGATCACTCAGGTCGGCCAAGAACTTTCGCCTACTTTGATACCGAAGACGGTCGAACCGAGGACCGGTTGCGAATAACTCATGCTGCTGCTGTACACGCTACCGTTGCTGCTCCACCAGGAGTTACTTCTTATTACTTCTTGTTAATGGAAGAGAGTGGTATCTCTCTCTTATACTTCATATTCCTTATTGAGCATATTTTATGCTCATTAGTGGTCAAGCTTCATACTTGTATACCACAGGAATCGATAAATATTACTTTCTAGACTTCATGCTTCTTGCCGAAGAGTACCTACGGCGGAATTCTTTATTCCTATCATACTTTTATTAATCATTGTCACTTCGATTACCTATATCCATTATTCGTGCTTCTTCATGAACGAAGCATCACCATTGCCTTGTATCCGCTGAGGTCCTCGTTGTAAAAATTCTCATGGAAAGGTGGACGTGCGAGCTGTTGGTCTGAACGCGGCGTTACTGCTGACGTGTTTTCACTATGGTATACATACCGCCGACATTGCTATACGGAAGAGACGATGCCACTGCCTGTATTACGGTTGTTGAATGCTGCTACAGCTAAGCTAACGTTATGGAGTGTTATCAACTCGATGCCAACAAAGAACAAGCCAAGAAACGTAAAATTTCCAAGTGCTCCAACGAAGACCATTCGTACAGATGGATTCCACGTTGCCAATAGGAAAACAAGCATTGAACGATGAAGGATAAATAACTCAGAATGGGGCATGAAATCCTCAATGGGGAGCAAGGATAAGCAAGAGATGTTTCTGAATTCCGGTAAAGAATAGGGGCAAGTATTAATACTTTGTCGTAATATATTCTTTACCGAAGTTCTTCCACGAAGAGCGCAAAAACCTTTCGACAAGGGGGCAT
>NW_020649777.1:0-613 GCF_003573695.1 Papaver somniferum
TGGAAGGCCATCAGATTGTGACTTATGTAGGACGATAGGCACATCATTACTAATCACATCAACATCTCCTAAGTCTTCTACACGTGTCACAACATGCTCACCATGCTCACACAAATCAGAATCATCAACATCATCAGAAGAATTATTCTCATGCATCGGCAAATCAGTGGAAACATCACAACGTGACCCAGGTAGAGAATCAGACACAACAATTATATTTTCATGCATATTAGTGTCAACAGAAGATTCTATATTACCTAAATCATTTTCATAGGACAGATGCACATGCTCAAAATCAGTATCAACATCACATGTATATGGAATACTAGAAGAAACATCATTCATGAAGGTCGAGGCAGAGAAGCCTAATGTTATTGAACCAACAGGTTCCACAATATTTTCATGTTCTTCTAACATAACATCATAATCATCATCATGATAGGGATTTTGCAATATAGGATAATTTTCAATCCTAAGGTCGGAGCTATCACAAGAATAAGACTCTAACTCATGGGGGTGACTCATCCATGTGGTGTTGTCCCTGTTTCCCTAACAGATTCCCATTGATGGGTTTTCTCTGCAATCTCAGCTAAAAATTTCCATGCATCATCCA
>NW_020649778.1:0-733 GCF_003573695.1 Papaver somniferum
AAATGCAAAATTTCGCGAGAGAAGAAAGACATGAACGCAGAAGAAGGGAGGTGAAATTAAAAAGACCAATGGATCAAAATTCAGGCGTAAATGAACAAATCTTAAAAGAATTGGAAGAAATGAGAGGAATGCTAAATAATAGAGGATAAGTAGGCAGAAGACAATTAGATGAATCTATAGAAGAAGCTGTGAAAACTCCATTTACAGGAGAAGTACAACTAAGAGGAATACCTCTGAAATGCAATTTTCCCGCATTAACCAACATTCTTGATGGAACAACTTGTGCAATTCAACACATTAAAGCTTACGTGAGGTGCATGTTGCAGTGGGAAAATCATGATGCCGTATTGTGCAAGTATTTTGCATCCAGTCTAACAGGAGAGGCGTTAAAATGGTTCGAAGGTCTACCAAAAAATACAATAACATCTTTTAATCACTTGCAGACCACATTCTTAGGGGCATATATAAGTAACAATTCTTCGCGACCTGGTATTGAAGATGTGTTTGGATTAAAACAAAAGATTGGAGAAATTTTGAAGCACCTAACTAAAAGGTGGAGAACTATGTGTAGTGAAATGTCTGGCCGTGTGGATGAGAGATATCTTATCTTATCATTTATCAATGCTATGTTCGCAACCAATCTATTATATATCCAAATTTTCAGAGTCAAGAATACAATCACAATGACTGAACTGCGAGAACTTCAGGAAGAGTATATTGCTCTAGAGGAAAG
>NW_020649779.1:0-676 GCF_003573695.1 Papaver somniferum
ATTGCATTTCTATGTACGTTGATTCAAGAAAATATGAAGGAAGTCAAATTTCACAATAGAAGAAAGATGAAAGACCATGCAGAACTAATCCAAGTCCTAACAAATTTCATCTATCTTGAATCAAATAGAAAGACAAAGCCAACATAAAGGAAAGAGTTCATAAAGATGTTGAATTTTATATACTATAACTCAAAAAAGTCTACACATTTCGTTATTAGTCTGAAATTGATTTCTAAGACTAAATTGTAGACTAGATAAACTCATCTTTAACAGAAGAAGTTTGAAAAATGTATTGTAATTACAATTAATATGTTCTAAGGAAATACGTCTAGTAAAAATTGCATTTCTATGTACGTTGATTCAAGAAAATATGAAGGAAGTCAAATTTCACAATAGAAGAAAGATGAAAGACCATGCAGAACTAATCCAAATCCCAACAAATTTCATCTATCTTGAATCAAATAGAAAGACAAAGCCAACATAAAAAGAAAGAGTTCATAAAAATGTTGAATTTTATATACGTTAACTCAAAAAAGTCTACACATTTCGTTATAAGTCGGAAGTTGATTTCTGAGACTAAATTGTAAACTAGATAAACTCATCTTTAACAGAAAAAGTTTGAAAAATGTATTGTAATTACAATTAATATGTTCTAAGGCAATACGTCTAGTAAAAA
>NW_020649780.1:0-362 GCF_003573695.1 Papaver somniferum
AATTTGCACGTCTCAACACCAAGAGGAAGAATGTGTCGAGGAAGCATGCCTAGCAACACAGTAGTAGTGTTGAGAAATATGGACGTCTCAACACCAAGAAGAAGAATGTGTCGAGGAAGCATGCTTAGCAATGCAGTAATGGTGTTGAGTAATTGGTAAGTCTCAACACCAAGAGGAAAATGTGTTGAGGAAGCATTCCTAGCAACACACTGTTGGTGTTGAGTGGTAGTCCCCGGCAGCGGCGCCAAAAACTTGGCAGGCCTTGAAAAGGGTATAGAAATTAAGCGTGATAAAAACGGGGGCCTACAGTAATACCGCAAGTGCACGGTCGTCAGTTGTAGCTCGTGCAAGTACGGGTCGAT
>NW_020649781.1:0-344 GCF_003573695.1 Papaver somniferum
TTCACTATAGAAGAAGGACAAAAGACCAAGCAGAACTAATCCAAATCCTAACAAATTTCATCTATCTTGAATCAAATAGAAAGATAAAGACAACACAAAAAGAAAGTGTTCATAAAAATGTTGAATTTTATATACATTAACTCAAAAAGTCTACAAACTTCGTTAATTCAGAAATTGATTTCTGAGACTAAATTGTAAACTAGATAAACTCATCTTTAACAGAAAAAGTTTGAAAATATGTATTGTAATCACAATTAATATGTTCTAAGGCAATACGTCTAGTAAAAATTGCATTTCTATGTACGTTGATTCAAGAAAATATGAAGGAAGTCAAATTTCACCAT
>NW_020649782.1:0-1908 GCF_003573695.1 Papaver somniferum
AAAAACGAATGACAAGTAATGGGTTTGTGAGAATATCTTTGTTAATGTTTTAAATTAAGCTATATATAAAGGTGGTGGTGGTTGGTGGAGGTGGTAATTGGAGGTGGTGGTGGTAATCGATGGTTGGTGGTGGTGATAATCAGAGGTGGTGGTGGTGGTAATCGGCGGTGGTGGGCGGTGGTGGTGGAAGGAGGTGGTGGTTATATATATAGGTGGTAATTAGGTTGGTTTTAAATTAAATTAGGTTAAGGGTAGATTAGTCATTTCAACACTTTAGGACACCCCATATAACTATATGGAAGGTGGCCTAATAAAACCATTGTCCGCTGAAAAAACGATGGTTCCTAAAAAATCATTCTTAAAAAAGGGTTAGATCTATTATCGTTTACACGAGCCCACTGTAAATGAAGTACGCATCGTTTCATATTCTCTTCCATGTTAAGGAAGCAGAACCCTAAAAACTAACGCAGCCTGAACCTTAATTTCAGTCGATTGAAAAATTAAAATTCTCATTTGATGAATCGTAAAGGTGGTTTACCCAGTAACATAGTGCCTTAACATAATATTGGTTCGATGCTTAGATGAGAATAATAAGTATGATTATAATCACAAACCAAAAAATAAAAAATTTACGATGATAACATGGTATCACAGCAGGCTATTTGCGACGAGTTTTTGACCGCGCCTTTGCTCCGCGTCACCCGATTTAATTGTCCACATGTTAGACCCAACGAGGCTACACGTGAGGGGGCGTGTTGAGATTATTAGTCCCACATTGTCTGAGCAATCTAAGATCCTGCGGTTTATAATCCTATGGGCGACTCCACTCATTGTGGTTTTGAGTTGTATGCCCGTATTCTAACACAACGTTGTTCTAAGTTTTCTCATAATTGTATTCTTTTCCCTTCAGTCAGGTTTTGTCCCTTCGGATTTTCCTGATAAGGTTTTAATGAGACAATTAGCTTAGATACTGTGGTCATCTACGAGGAGTGTTATAAACAGAAGTTTATTAGATAGATGCCCACTTTAGTGTGACCTCATTACTTGGACACCAAGTATGTAAACTTTATAAATAGAGACTCAAACCTTTATAACATACCCACATGAATAAGAAATCTCTTTTTTTTTGTTCGTTTACTTTGTGTCTTCTTCTCCGCTTATTCTATATCACAATAATTCCTAACTAATTGCAAGTATGGTAATCTTCTTAAACGGCCATAACTCATTTTGAAAATCATTGATGACACGCCGTGATTAGGTGCACATTTTCGTAAATGAAGCAATGCAGTCCCTAATTTAGATGAGCTTTTACACGAAATTAGACGAGAGAGTAAGATCTTTAATGGCTATTATTCAAGTTACAGTCTCATTCCTCCATAACAAAAAATAGTAGTTTAAACAGTATTAGACAAAACTTGAATTATTTCAAATACAAAAACAATTGCACTATTTCGTATCAAGAATTTTGAGATGACCCGGTAACTTCAGCAGAACTGGGTACAGTTCGCTCTTAGGATATCACCAAACAAAAAAACAGTATCAATTCATTTATCAGAAACATATGTGATTTTGGTCTTCCATGAGTAGAAATTTTGTATGCATGAGAGCAACTTTAGTCATGAGTTACTATATTCTCAAATTCTCAAGCCATATATGACTTTTTTGGCTTAGCAATTTGGTATGTGCCACGGTAGGAGAGCAATCAACGTAGTTGAAAAATACGTTTCACCAGAAGCGCAATTAAAGAATACGTTAACCCCAAACGGCATTTATAATTAACCGCGTCAAGGATGAAACGTAATTGAGGATTGCGTTTATTATCAAACGCATTTAAAAATCGCGTCAGTTGTGTACGTAAGTATCATATATGTTTGACCAAGCATAGATTTTGGTTAGTGGTACATACAC
>NW_020649783.1:0-655 GCF_003573695.1 Papaver somniferum
TGTACGTTGATTCAAGAAAATATGAAGGAAGTCAAAATTCACAATAGAAGAAGGATGAAAGACCATGCACAACTAATCCAAATCCTAACAAATTTCATCTATCTTGAATCAAATAGAAATACAAAGCCACCACAAAAAGAAAGAGTTCATAAATATGTTGAATTTTATATACGTTAACTCAAAAAATTCTACACTCTTCGTTATAAGTCAGAAATTTATTTCTGAGACTAAATTGTAAACTAGATAAACTCATCTTTAACAGAAAAAGTTTGAAAAATGTATTGTAATTACAATTAATATGTTCTAAGGCAATACGTCCAGTAAAGATTGCATTTCTATGTACGTTGATTCAAGAAAATATGAAGGAAGTCAAAATTCACAATATAAGAAAGATGAAATACCATGCAAAACTAATCCAAATCCTAACAAATTTCATCTATCTTGAATCAAATAGAAAGACAAAGCCAATATAAAAAGAAAGCGTTCATTAAAATGTTGAATTTTATATACGTTAACTCAAAAAAGTCTACACATTTCGTTATAAGTCGGAGATATTTCTGAGACTAAATTGTAAACTTGATAAACTCATCTTTAACAGAAAAAGTTTGAAAAATATATTGTAATTACAATTAATATGTTCTAAGGCAATACGTCT
>NW_020649784.1:0-802 GCF_003573695.1 Papaver somniferum
AGAAGAAGGATGAAAGACCATGCAGAACACCCAAATCCTAACAAATTTCATCTATCTTGAATCAAATGGAAAGACAAAGCGAACACAAAAACAAAGAATTCATAAAAAGTTGAACTTAATATACGTTAACTCAAAAAAGTCTACACACTTCGTTATAAGTCAGAAATTGATTTCTGAGACTAAATTGTAAACTAGATAAACTCATCTTTGACAAAAAATAGTTTGAAAAATGTATTGTAATTAAAATTAATATGTTCTAAGGCAATATGTCTAGTCAAAATTGCATTTCTATGTACGTTCATTCAAGAAAATATGAAGGAAGTCAAATTTCACAATAGAAGTAGGATGAAAGAACATGCAGAACTAACCCAAATCCTAACAAATTTCATCTATCTTGAATCAAATAGAAATACAAAGCCAACACAAAAAGAAAGAGTTCATAAAAATGTTGAATTTTATATACGTTAACTCAAAAAAGTCTACACATTTCGTTATAAGTCGGAAATTTTTTTTCTGAGACTAAATTGTAAACTAGATAAACTCATCTTTCACAGAAAAAGTTTGAAAAATGTATTGTAATTACAATTAATATGTTCTAAGGCAATACGTCTAGTAAAAATTGCATTTCTATGTACGTTGATTCAAGAAAATATGAAGGAAGTCAAATTTCACAATAGAAAAAGGATGAAAGACCATGCAGAACTAATCCAAATCCTAACAAACTTCATCTATCTTGAATCAAATAGAAAGACAAAGCCAACACAAAAACAAAGAGTTCATAAAAATGTTGAATTTAATATAC
>NW_020649785.1:0-262 GCF_003573695.1 Papaver somniferum
AGAAGAAGGATGAAAGACCATGCATAACTAATCCAAATCCTAACAAATTTCATCTATCTGGAATCCAATAGAAAGACAAAGCCAACACAAAAAGAAAGAGTTCATAAAAATTATGAATTTTATATACGTTAACTCAAAAAAGTCTACGCAATTCGTTATAAGTCGGAAATTGATTTCTGAGACTAAATTGTAAACTAGATAAACTCATCTTTAACAGAAAAAGTTTGAAAAATGTATTGTAATTACAATTAATATGTTCTAA
>NW_020649786.1:0-760 GCF_003573695.1 Papaver somniferum
AAGGAAGTCAAATTTCACAATATAAGAAGGATGACAGACCATGCAGAACTAATCCAAATCCTAACAAATTTCATCTATCTTGAATCATATAGAAAGACAAAGCCAACACAAAAAGAAAGAGTTCATAAAAATGTTGAATTTTATATACGTTAACTCAAAAAAGTCTACACATTTCGTTATAAGCCGGAAATTGATTTCTGAGACTAAATTGTAAACTAGATAAACTCATCTTTAACAGAAAAAGTTTGAAAAATGTATTGCAATTACAATTAATATGTTCTAAGGCAATACGTCTAGTAAAAATTGCATTTCTATGTACGTTGATTCAAGAAAATATGAAGGAAGTCAAATTTCACAATAGAAGAAGGATGACAAACCATGCTGAACTAATCCAAATTTTAACAAATTTCATCTATATTGAATCAAATAGAAATACAAAGCCAACACAAAAAGAAAGAGTTCATAAAAATGTTGAATTTTATTTACTTTAACTCAAAAAAGTCTCCACAATTCGTTATAAGTCGGAAATTTATTTCTGACACTAAATTGTAAACTAGATTAACTCATCTTGAAGTGAAAAAGTTTGAAAAATGTATTGTAATTACAATTAATATGTTCAAAGGCAATACGTCTTGTAAAAATTGCATTTCTATGTACGTTGATTTAAGAAAATATGAAGGAAGTCAAATTTCACAATAGAAGAAGGATGAAAGACCATGCAGAACTAATCCAAATCCTAAAAAAATTTCATCTATCTTGA
>NW_020649787.1:0-360 GCF_003573695.1 Papaver somniferum
CTTGCTTGTAATCAATTATAAGCTTCATAAACTCAGTAGAAGAAGAAGAAGTATCCATGGAGTTATTAGGGTTTTGATGATGATTTGTTCTTGAAATTGAAGGGGATTTTGTTGGTGTCGGCTTCGTGGTTTGATTCCCATCGATGAAACAAAACAACTCAAGAGAGAGAGAAAAGGAAATTCAAATTTTGGATTCTGAAAAAAAAAAATTTCAAAATTTGGGGATCTTCCCGCCAATTATTTTCTTCTAGAATATGGACAGATTATGGGCCCGTAGTCTTTCACGATTTATAAAGGGGAAACCAGTCCTACTAAGTGCTGATACAATTTCATCGATCCAACGGCCAGGATCGGTGGGAT
>NW_020649788.1:0-367 GCF_003573695.1 Papaver somniferum
GGTTCAGAAGAATACACATAAGTATAGGTGAATGTTTAGTTTCATAGTAGGCTTGTTATCAATAACTTATAGTCTTCTAAAGTTAAAGAATTAATAGATGTCACCTGGAAAGCTAGAAACTGGTTAAAACATCTAACAATATGCAAAAACTGGTACATTTAAGAGGATGGTTCAAAAGAATACACATAAGTATAAGTGAATGCTTAGTTTCATAGTACGCTTGTTATCAATAACTTATAGTCTTCTAAAGTTAAAGAATGAATAGATGTAACCTAGAACGCTAGAAACTGGTTAAAACATTTAATAATATACAAAAACTGGTGCATTTAAGAGGATGGTTCAGAAGAATACACATAAGTATAGGTGA
>NW_020649789.1:0-1021 GCF_003573695.1 Papaver somniferum
GGAAGCAGCACCAGGTAGCAGGCCTAGCAGCAGCAGCAGCAGCTTGGCAGCAGCAGCAGCTGCAAGGGAAGGAAAGCAGCAACAGCTGCACAAGTAGTGCACAGCAGCACAAGGGGTGGTAAACAGTGGCTGCAGCAGAAGCAGGAGCTGCACTGCAAGGCCAACAGCAACAGCAACAGAGTTGCAGCAGGCTAAGTGCAGTAACAAGAAAAGAAGAAGACAGCAGACAAAAGCAATACAGGGCAAAAACAATGAAAAAAACTAAACAGCAACAAAACAAAATCAAAACAAAACAAGATTGAACCAAGGCCTAAGGCCAAGGGCAAGGTTGTGGAGAAACTAGTGCTCATAGCAAGCTAGTTTTCTTCCCATTCTATTTGTGATTGCCTGTATTCTGCCTTAGCCTAGCCTTGCTCTGTCAGTTTCTCCAAAAACTTGTTAGTCCCCGGCAACGGCGCCAAAAACTTGGTAGGCCCGGGAAAGTGTATAGAAATTATCCCCGGCCAAAAACTTGGTGGGCCCGGAGATATGTATAAAATTAAGCGATAAAAACGGGGGCCTACAGTAATACCGCAAGTGCACGGTCGTCTGTTGTAGCTCGTGCAAGTACGGGTCGATCCACAGAGATCGGGTGTGTTTTGGAAGTGTTTTAGCTAATTGGGTTCCTAGATTTGCTTTGGGCTTAGAAGCCTTTTGGAAGTGTTGGGCTTCATGTACTATTGGGTTTGTTCTCAATAAAAGGAACTGAGCTTGGGCTCAGTTTGTTCTTTGAAGTGCAAATGGGCTTAGGCCTTAAACTTAGGCTTTTGATTAAGCCTGAATTGGATTGGGTCTTAAGCTTAACCTAAACTGGGCTTTGAGCCTTAGTGAAATGGGCCTCTGTGAACTAGACCTTGGGCTTTTGGTTTAGTCAAGAATCTGGGCCTTTGGGTTTCACTGATTTGAATTGGGCTCAGTTGGATTGGGTCTTTAGCTAGGCCTTTGGGGAGGAATTGGACTTGGCTTGGCAGCAGAAGAAGTG
>NW_020649790.1:0-746 GCF_003573695.1 Papaver somniferum
TTTTTCTGCTATTTTTCTTGTAAATTATGTATTTTACGCATGTTTTTGAGTTACTAGGTACTCTGGAGTCATATGGAGGAAAGAAGAAGAAATCATCCTAAATTGAGCAACAAGCGCAAAATGGTCATTTCATACGCCAACAATATTGGGAGCAGAGTCAAGGTTAAGTGCGACTCTCTTTTAGAGAATAATTAAAGACAGCTCAGATAAGGTTAAGGGGAAACTCATTTAGGTGTTAAAAACACCTTGTTAGATACTCATGGAACCTATATAGCTAGTTAGGGATGTCATTGGGTGGCCCATATTAATGCCCAGGTCCGGACCCAATACTTATACCCTAAACCTAATTCGGAGAAATCATTTTCTATTCTTTCCTCAAATTAAAACAGCGCTGAAATCCATAGAAAGCTGCGCTGATAATTGATGATGAAATTGAGGGAAAGAATGATCTAGTGGTTAATTCGAAGAAGAGAAGAAGATGAGAAAGAGACGGACTTCCTGAAACAGCTGAGCTATGTTTTCCATGGATTGATGGTGGTTCTGTTGCGTGGATTGAATATGAGAAAGAGATCGAGAGATGCAAAGATGAATGGGTTCTGATGGGGATTGTGACGATGATTGAGATTTTGTTGCTGCCAGAGAAGATAGGTTTTCGTTGTTGTTCGATCGAATCAAGGAAAGGGGATCCTGTTGAATAATGAAAGAACGGGATCTGTGGGTTTTGAAATCAACAGATGAGAAGAATC
>NW_020649791.1:0-1704 GCF_003573695.1 Papaver somniferum
AAATCATTTTCTATTCTTTCCTCAAATTAAAACAGCGCTGAAATCCATAGAAAGCTGCGCTGATAATTGATGATGAAATTGAGGGAAAGAATGATCTAGTGGTTAATTCGAAGAAGAGAAGAAGATGAGAAAGAGACGGACTTCCTGAAACAGCTGAGCTATGTTTTCCATGGATTGATGGTGGTTCTGTTGCGTGGATTGAATATGAGAAAGAGATCGAGAGATGCAAAGATGAATGTGTTCTGATGGGGATTGTGACGATGATTGAGATATTGTTGCTGCCAGAGAAGATAGGTTTTCGTTGTTGTTCGATCGAATCAAGGAAAGGGGATCCTGTTGAATAATGAAAGAACGGGATCTGTGGGTTTTGAAATCAACAGATGACAAGAATCGATAGTAGTAGCAGTCACTGATCTTGGTGAACTGATTCTGAGTTCAACAGAGAAATGGGTTTTGTTCAGAGAAGATGATGTGGTATATACCATTTATGCCGTTTTTTTTTTCGTATTTACTCTTTTACCCCCTTCTTTCCCTTATTTCCTACCTTTATCCTTTTTGTTTACTTTTTATTGTTTAAACCCTAGCTCTTCTAGTTTTCAAGTTTGGTTTTGTTTAGAAAAGTGGTGTAAGAACCCTAAATCCTTCCTAAGAGAAGAGCCTCCAACACTTTGTTATTTCCAATTTGTAATTGGGTAGAAATTTCAATCTGTAAGAGATGCATCTATTATCTTCTAGTTTCCAATCTTAGAATTGGGTAGAAATTTGAAGATTATTAGAGAAGAACCTCAAATCTTTGTATCTTCCTTGTTCCAAGGGTATAAGAAGCATCATTTGAAGGTTGGTTACTTTTATTTCATGGTGTTTTGTTATAATTTAACATTGCAATTTCAATTATAAGTATTACTTCACATTAGTTTGTATAAAGAGCTTTGGTTTCTTTTTTTTGGGAAGTTGTGGAGAATATTTTAATTATTAGCTTGAGGGTTTGAATCTTTGTGTGTGCTATTATCAAATTGGGTTGTTTCTTGTTGTGATTTCACTATGGCTCCAAGGAAAAGAGTTAATCAAGGTGAAATTTCTATGAAAGAAGAATTGGAAGTCCTTAAGCATGAAGTGTTTGATGAAATGCAACAAAGAATGGATGCAAAACTTGAAGAATTTTTTGTAAGACTTGGTAACTTAAATATCCATCAAGATCAATCTAGAACTCAACATCATAATTATGAAGAAGAAGTGACGGATGAGGAGACTACTTCTTTTGATAGTCATGTTCATCCACAAGGGAGACGACAAATGTTTGAAGAAAGACCGAGATTCCACAATGTTACTACTTCAAAACGATGGGAAGGTGCACTCAAAGTTGATATTCCGGAATTCCATGGGGGTTTAGCTCCGGAAGAATTTGTTGATTGGTTAGCAACGGTTTAAGAAATCTTGGATTTCAAGGAAGTGCCCAAAAATAAGAAAGTTGGGTTGGTTGCAACAAGATTTCGAGGAAGAGACGGCGCTTGGTGGCAACAACTTAAACAAATGAGGTTGAGAAGAGGTCAAGCTAAAATTGAATCTTGGGAGAAGCTTAAGAAACATATGAGACTTGCATTTCTACCCCATAATTATACAAGACTTATCTATCAACAACTCCAAAATCTTAGGCAAGGGTCCAAGTCGATTAATGACTATACCAAAGAGTTCTATCAATTGATT
>NW_020649792.1:0-1456 GCF_003573695.1 Papaver somniferum
ACTTTTATGACTTTCATCACATCCATTATTGCCTGAGTGTTCAAAATAGAGTGAGATTAAGAACCTGGCTATGTTCTCTAACACACGCATGCAACCAATCACACGCACAACAAAATGGGTTAATGGGAGCTTTGTTTTTATGAAAAATAAATAAGAAGAGAGCTATTAAATATTCAACTAGTGCATGGTATTCCAAACAACCATATGAAATTCGTAAGCACTAACAGGAGTTCTTCGTTAACAGTATCGACTCAAATACGTTGCCTGACAAGAACAAGACGATAAAAATAATCAACATAGAGTGCTACCTGTTTTCGCAAATGTATGTTTTCAATGTTACTTAGAGCGGGATCCAACCAAATTATACCGGCTGCATCATCGTATCCAAAAATTTTCCTCTACTGTTTTCTTAATTATTATCGAACCTTTTCTTCCTAATGATTTCTATCGGGTTGCTCTCTAATGTTTCCCGACCCAAAATTTATTCCTCCATAAATACTAAAATAGCTCCCTATTTAGTTTTTCTCCATTAACCATAGTTATAGGATTAAATGACGTCGATCTTATGACTCACATTAAAACCCTAAATATTATTACTAGTTTTATCAGAATCATTTTCATTTAATAAAAATCTTATATATTCATTTTATTTTTTCTAAATTTATAAAAGATATCGATTAATTTTTATGATTCTAGCTAAATGGGAAAGTCTTCCGAACTAATTCAAAAATTGTGTCAGACATATTACCGTGGATGGATGGCAAACACATGGCAAAAGGACGGATTTCGCACAATGGACTTTAGGGAACTTTTGTGACTAGTGAATAGTAGGTGGTTGACTATCATTTGGTCGGATACGGACAAGTCCATATTTATCTCTTGCTAATATGAGAACTTTGCTGTTTAGTCCACTAAACCGGACCCGGATTAGTGGCTAGTCCAACGGGAAAATATATTTACTCGTTAGTCCAATTTTTTTTTGAAAAGAGTAAAATTACTCTACTAACCCCAACATATAACACTATGTATGTTACTACATATGTTACTAGTAATATGTTACTACATACAAGTAGTATGTTACTAGTAGTATGTATTGATACTACATATCACTATGTAGTATCGACATATTATGACTACATATAAATAAATACTGTTATGTTATATATTGATACCACATATCAATATGTAGTGTCAACATATTGATACTAGCTACATATCAATATGTAGTGTCAATATGTTATGTACTGCATATAAATAAATACTGTTATGTTATATATTGATACTACATATCAATATGTTGTATCAATATGTTATGTACTACATATCAATACTGTTATGTTATGTATTGATACTACATATTAATATTGTTATGTTATACTACATATGTTACTACTAGTAAAGTACTAGTTACTACTAGTTACTACATATTGATACTACATATTACTACTAGTTACTA
>NW_020649793.1:0-1099 GCF_003573695.1 Papaver somniferum
AAAAACATAGTTCATGTTTCTCTTTGGGAATTTCTGCCCAATATATTTTCTCCCAATAAGGTGATACTTCCTTGATCTAAAGTCATGATTAATCGGAGAAGCTGTACTGATGTGAGAATCTTCAGAGATGGACAAATCTCTCTTAATTTTATCAATGAGATTTTCATAAGATTTTATCATTCTAAGGATTTCCTTATCATGTACATCAACATGATTATTTGAAACAATTATAGGAAAATCCCGATTGTTTCCTTTGTCAGAGAATTTCTCTTCCCCCTTTTTCTGGAATCGTTCTTCATCAAAACAATTGTTTCGATATGGGTGAGGAGGAACCTTTTTCCAGAAATGATTATCAACTACTGTACTTGATTCCTTTGAGTTGATCTTATTGGGGTTAAATAAAATCTTCCTTTCTACTGAGGAGTGATCTTTCAGTTTCTTAAGACAAGAAACTTCTTTCAAAACTTTTACTACCATATTTTGAAGAAAGGTGAGTTTTCTGTCAAGTGACTGAAAATTATATTCCTTAGGATCACTTCTGCTGAATTTGTTCAAAGTTTCCTTTGGACAAGATTTTGTTTAATCATCAATAGATTTAGAAGTGGGTTTGTCATCTCCTTATGACTTAATGTAGTTGGGTAGACTACCATTATCACAATCTATAAAAGCCGAGCTAGGAATTTTTGTTTCCTCATTATCAGAAGAAATTAAAAAAACATCATCAGTGTACATTTTTGTGTCTAAGTTGTCCTCAATTTTGTATATTGTTGGTACTCGATTTTGTACTTATTATGGTGTTTTGTGTGTTTATAGGTATTTTGAGGAAATAAATATTTTTGGAAAATTCGGCTCGAAAAATCACTCAGAGCAACCCCGGAGGACATTTGCTAAGCAGAATCCATCTTTGGATAAGGGGCATCCATGGCTATCTATAGCCCAAATTCATTCTCAGCACCCATGGCTATGTGTAGCCCAAATTTGCCTTTAGCACCCATCTTCATCGTTTGAAACTGAAAAAGGTGGGGATATGAGTTTTGAAAACTCGGAGATTAGAGTGAATATTTTGGACGTGTTGAAAGGAGATTAAACATCTGGAGTT
>NW_020649794.1:0-372 GCF_003573695.1 Papaver somniferum
GTCGAGAGTTGGGAGAAGAGAGGAGAGCCACAGAAGCAGAAATCAAGAGTTGATCAAACTCTGTTTCTGCTGCTGCTGATGATGAAGAACACCAAGAACGCGAAGAACAGACTCGCGTAAGCAGTCGTTCTTCAACAGCGTGCTGAGGGTCGTATTCAAGAGCGTCAACAGCAGGAAAGAACTGTCGTTGTTTAGCAGCAGTCGGTTTGTATAGTTCTTTTCTAGACCAATTTTGTGGGTCGTACGTTTACTGTTTATACATTTTCCCTCTTGTAAACACCATTTGAGCATTAATAAAATATTTTGAGAGGTATTTCACCATGATGAGCTAAACCCAACATTGGGACAATGGAGGAGGCGATTTTCGTCATT
>NW_020649795.1:0-939 GCF_003573695.1 Papaver somniferum
TGGTGGGATTGGAATTTAGGATCTATTGGTCACTAAGGACACTAGCTCATTTTCACTATTTGTGAATGAACCTTTAGTCCCACATAGGGAAAACTAAAGATGATACCTCTCCATAAGTATTGAAAATTTTGATATTAGAGTGGCCCTTGTGTCAGTAGCACCTTTGTGCAAGGGAGAGGACTTAGGCAATGCTCGGGCTCGGGTGTGGGTGTGGGTTAAACAAGACTTATCTTTTTGGCAAAACTTCTTTTTAATTATTACCTAAAAGATTTTAAGAGAAAATAATTTTCTCTTAATTGTTGGGGGCGTCTGACCCGGCGAATGTCGACATTATGTTTATTTCCATTTTTATGTCGACATTATGTGCATGACCGTTTTATTGCTGATACAAAAAATCTTGAATTTAATTCGAATTTATTTTGTTTTTAATTCAAAATTTATTCTCTCTTTAATTCGCTTTTATTGCACAATCAATTCGACCTCTCTCTTCTCCCCTATATAAACCGATCACATTTTTCATTTCAACTTGTGTCCAGAAGAGCTACTATCCTCTTCTTTTCGTCTTCTCCCCCTGTGTGGTCCTTTATTTTCATTCCGTGCGCAATTGCTGTTGAGGTCGTAAGAGTGGGCAAGTACTGTAGTGCTAATAGTGCTTGCAACATGCAATTTTATCCTGGATACGAACTTGACCACATGGTATAGGCATCACTCATTCTTGAGGTGTACCGGTCAAATATCGTGTTAAGGACAGCGTGTTGAACACGTGACTCTTTCCTCTGTTTGCAGTCCAATTGAGTGTCTATTTACTTTCCAGAAATTATCCTTTTATTCTAACATCTTTCTTGAGTGTTTTATTGTTACAGACGCAACAAGAGTTACTCTGAAAAGGTGAGAGGAAACCACTGAAGGTTTTTTAGCAAGGTGTCATACGCAATTTGG
>NW_020649796.1:0-562 GCF_003573695.1 Papaver somniferum
AAGATGGCAATGGTATTAAGAGTGGAACCTAAAACCTCGTGAATGAACATAAACAACTCTCATTTCTCAAACATGGAGTATGTAGAAGATAGGGCGCAGTTAGTGAATAAAACGGAGGTTAGAATTTTATTAGACATTTCACATTTTTAACTCTAAATTGGATGGTCAACACGGTCAATCAACGCCAATTCGTTGACTGGGCACCAAACTAAGATATTGACAAAGCTAGGCACCAAACGCGAAAGTGTACCATTTTATAGGCACCAAACCCAAAATATCCCTTCTAATAATGAACTTCTAATCTTTTAAAAAGGTCATAGATTACCTATAATAAAACATGGAAAGAAAGAGATAAGGTTTGCAACCGTTAATAACTTCTCAACGATTCTAGGATCTTCTTTAAGCTAGAGAATCATTGCAAAATTTGAATAAAATATCATTAAGACAAATGACTCAAGGAAGTCCGCAGGCTTCGTTAGATGTCGGAACTCTATGATCAAGACCAAATCATGAAACATAAAGACTCTCCTTTAATAGAAAATGTTCAGAAAAAATATTTCCG
>NW_020649797.1:0-2472 GCF_003573695.1 Papaver somniferum
ATCCGATCCCTGGAGTGCTTGCATGAAGGATTAACTGTGACATGGTTTTTTTGAGGCTGGCATCTCCAGCCTCCAGTTCTTGAATCCTCTTCTGCAGTAGCTGTGCTAGTGGAACATCCATATTACTGGGGACAGACCTCCATAGCACACTCAAAGTGGAACTCATAAAAGAAACATTAAGAATCCAAGATTCTTTATATAGTAGTGTTGTTTATAAGTTTCTGTTTCTCAAATTATTCTTGACTCTTCATAACTTGATAAGTTAATCGTATTCTTTTAAATTCCATGTTTAGAGTTCCAACATTCCAAGATTAATATCACTAGCAGGTTTGGACATTTATATCAGTTAACCATGTACAAAATATGGTTTGTGCACATACAGAAACATACAAATTTATAAATCAACAAAGGCTCGTCTTACTAGCATATGAAACAAGGTTGTAATCTGTGCACAGATGTATCAAAGATGCAACCCAAGTATGGTAACACTAAGATAGGACAACAATATCAAACACTGAAACAGTAAGAGACAGCAAATTGATGAATCAGTCAAAAAAGAAATATGTAACAAGATAAGCACCTGCACTTGAGTAGCTAGAGTCCTCATTGTCGGACCATGCCTTTTCGGAACCTCATCAGCTGCCAGAATTAGATTTTGTATTGCATAATAACAACATTTGGCATGTGCTCAGAAACGGAATTAGTTGGTGTTATGTTTGACATTTGTTGATGGAGGTTGGAATTCAAGCAAAGACTTGGGGTTGTTATTGGTGGGCATCATTTTCAGCCTTCAGGATACTCTTGGGGGTCATTTGATATCTCCAAGGTGATATACACCACCTGCACCAGAGCCACCACAACCTACACTAGACATGTTTCGTCAAAGTGCTGCTTTTGAAATATAACACTCTTCATCAAAAACTATGGTTAAAAAACTAGTCAAATGAAACGAAACCTTGATTATTAGTAGTATTTTAGGGAAATTCAATAAAGGTTGGAGACATTGAAAGAAAATCACAGAAACCCTAGGAAATCAGGAAAACTGTAAGAAACCACAACTCTAAATCAGTCAAGTAAAATCAAACTTAATATCGACATACATACATTCCATTAGACTCCCCTTGTAAATCAATTAGATGAATAAGAATCTCCATTGAAGCTCTCTTTTCTCTTTTCCAATCACCAAAACAGGTGTGTCCTCTACATCACTATTTTCTGTTACAATACCATCAGTAGAGTTACGTAGAAACAAAATCCCCCCTCCAATCAGACATTTCCCTTCTTCCGAATCTGAGTGAGAGAAATCATAACCCATTTCTAATTGCAGAATTGTTATTAGGATTTCAAATTTTCACTTATCGCCTGAAAAGAGTTAAAACAGACAGATGTGAAGTTTAAGATTTTGGTGTGTGTTTATAAAGCTTACAGAAGTTTAGTCCCATCGTACAGGTTACATATTTTCCTTTGGTTTATATTCCGATAGACCAGGCTATTGGTTCTGCCTGGGTGGGGTCATTGGAGTTGTTCTTTTTGTTGTTGTGTGCGCGCGCGCTGCTGTGGCCTGTCTTCCTGTGCTGCTTTTTTGTTTTGGCTCGTGAAAATTAGAGCAGTTCCTATATAGAATGAACAAATCACGGATTTGTTTATTTTATTTTCACTATGGACTCAACAAACTTGAAAAACGGATGGACAAACCAACAAAATTGTTGGTTTATTCACTGAGTTGGAAGAATAGAAGCGCGCGCGATGGAAGGCCGGGCGCGGGTGGGCACAACGTGGGCGTTTGACAGAAAAGCTCCATCGGTTTTGGCTAAAGCGCACGTTGATATTTCACACGCCAGCATCTGTATTGAAATCTCCAACGTTTGACACAAATACGCTAACAGCTAAATTCTTGTCATCCAACGGTTAGAATTTTGAGTTCTATAAATACTCTCAATTTTAACTCCAAATTAACACATCTAGTCTTCTTTTCTTCTTTGAGCTTAAAAAAATTCTTCAATTCTTGAATCTATTTGTCAAAAATGTCTCAGCCCTTGTTAGTTCAAAGAGTTCCGTATATTGTAGAAGAAGATGAATCTATTTGTAGAAACTATGTTTTTCTATTCACTCAGCTTGCTTCAGCAAACTATTCATGGGTGAATTTCTGGCGGTTAATCATGACGGGTTCTGCAGTGATACTCGTAATCCGAGTCATCGTGCTATATGCGAAATAGAAAATCGTTTTCGTAGAACTAAAAAAAAAAGTAAATGAGTTTGTCGCTTTAATTATGCAAGTCAATTGATATAGACTGAGAGGTGAAACTGACGCTGAGATGGTAAGCCGAATGGCGAAGATGGAAAAAGTGGCTTTTCGTTTCGAAATCCTTAAGGTGTTGAATTTCAAACCCTTCTTTGCAGTTATTGTTCCACCTAGCACTTCTCACCGCTCAAGCTAAGCTTAATTTTAATATGTAATTCAGTACTGCTAAT
>NW_020649798.1:0-2473 GCF_003573695.1 Papaver somniferum
ATCCGATCCCTGGAGTGCTTGCATGAAGGATTAACTGTGACATGGTTTTTTTGAGGCTGGCATCTCCAGCCTCCAGTTCTTGAATCCTCTTCTGCAGTAGCTGTGCTAGTGGAACATCCATATTACTGGGGACAGACCTCCATAGCACACTCAAAGTGGAACTCATAAAAGAAACATTAAGAATCCAAGATTCTTTATATAGTAGTGTTGTTTATAAGTTTCTGTTTCTCAAATTATTCTTGACTCTTCATAACTTGATAAGTTAATCGTATTCTTTTAAATTCCATGTTTAGAGTTCCAACATTCCAAGATTAATATCACTAGCAGGTTTGGACATTTATATCAGTTAACCATGTACAAAATATGGTTTGTGCACATACAGAAACATACAAATTTATAAATCAACAAAGGCTCGTCTTACTAGCATATGAAACAAGGTTGTAATCTGTGCACAGATGTATCAAAGATGCAACCCAAGTATGGTAACACTAAGATAGGACAACAATATCAAACACTGAAACAGTAAGAGACAGCAAATTGATGAATCAGTCAAAAAAGAAATATGTAACAAGATAAGCACCTGCACTTGAGTAGCTAGAGTCCTCATTGTCGGACCATGCCTTTTCGGAACCTCATCAGCTGCCAGAATTAGATTTTGTATTGCATAATAACAACATTTGGCATGTGCTCAGAAACGGAATTAGTTGGTGTTATGTTTGACATTTGTTGATGGAGGTTGGAATTCAAGCAAAGACTTGGGGTTGTTATTGGTGGGCATCATTTTCAGCCTTCAGGATACTCTTGGGGGTCATTTGATATCTCCAAGGTGATATACACCACCTGCACCAGAGCCACCACAACCTACACTAGACATGTTTCGTCAAAGTGCTGCTTTTGAAATATAACACTCTTCATCAAAAACTATGGTTAAAAAACTAGTCAAATGAAACGAAACCTTGATTATTAGTAGTATTTTAGGGAAATTCAATAAAGGTTGGAGACATTGAAAGAAAATCACAGAAACCCTAGGAAATCAGGAAAACTGTAAGAAACCACAACTCTAAATCAGTCAAGTAAAATCAAACTTAATATCGACATACATACATTCCATTAGACTCCCCTTGTAAATCAATTAGATGAATAAGAATCTCCATTGAAGCTCTCTTTTCTCTTTTCCAATCACCAAAACAGGTGTGTCCTCTACATCACTATTTTCTGTTACAATACCATCAGTAGAGTTACGTAGAAACAAAATCCCCCCTCCAATCAGACATTTCCCTTCTTCCGAATCTGAGTGAGAGAAATCATAACCCATTTCTAATTGCAGAATTGTTATTAGGATTTCAAATTTTCACTTATCGCCTGAAAAGAGTTAAAACAGACAGATGTGAAGTTTAAGATTTTGGTGTGTGTTTATAAAGCTTACAGAAGTTTAGTCCCATCGTACAGGTTACATATTTTCCTTTGGTTTATATTCCGATAGACCAGGCTATTGGTTCTGCCTGGGTGGGGTCATTGGAGTTGTTCTTTTTGTTGTTGTGTGCGCGCGCGCTGCTGTGGCCTGTCTTCCTGTGCTGCTTTTTTGTTTTGGCTCGTGAAAATTAGAGCAGTTCCTATATAGAATGAACAAATCACGGATTTGTTTATTTTATTTTCACTATGGACTCAACAAACTTGAAAAACGGATGGACAAACCAACAAAATTGTTGGTTTATTCACTGAGTTGGAAGAATAGAAGCGCGCGCGATGGAAGGCCGGGCGCGGGTGGGCACAACGTGGGCGTTTGACAGAAAAGCTCCATCGGTTTTGGCTAAAGCGCACGTTGATATTTCACACGCCAGCATCTGTATTGAAATCTCCAACGTTTGACACAAATACGCTAACAGCTAAATTCTTGTCATCCAACGGTTAGAATTTTGAGTTCTATAAATACTCTCAATTTTAACTCCAAATTAACACATCTAGTCTTCTTTTCTTCTTTGAGCTTAAAAAAATTCTTCAATTCTTGAATCTATTTGTCAAAAATGTCTCAGCCCTTGTTAGTTCAAAGAGTTCCGTATATTGTAGAAGAAGATGAATCTATTTGTAGAAACTATGTTTTTCTATTCACTCAGCTTGCTTCAGCAAACTATTCATGGGTGAATTTCTGGCGGTTAATCATGACGGGTTCTGCAGTGATACTCGTAATCCGAGTCGTCGTGCTATATGCGAAATAGAAAATCGTTTTCGTAGAACTAAAAAAAAAAAGTAAATGAGTTTGTCGCTTTAATTATGCAAGTCAATTGATATAGACTGAGAGGTGAAACTGACGCTGAGATGGTAAGCCGAATGGCGAAGATGGAAAAAGTGGCTTTTCGTTTCGAAATCCTTAAGGTGTTGAATTTCAAACCCTTCTTTGCAGTTATTGTTCCACCTAGCACTTCTCACCGCTCAAGCTAAGCTTAATTTTAATATGTAATTCAGTACTGCTAAT
>NW_020649799.1:0-403 GCF_003573695.1 Papaver somniferum
CGTACGATAGAAGATGCAAGATCAGATCACACAACTATGATAAAGTAGTATCGGTCTGGCTTCGCAATCCCAATGAAGTCTTTAAGTCATTAACCTGGTTAAAGGAGAACCGACTCTAGCACACAAACTAGTATCACACGTAAGGTGTGGGTATTAGTTTTGCATTGATGCTAGATGTCCCCTTATATAGTCTTTCAAATCATGGTTTTCCATTAAGTTACCTTGGTAACAAAGCAATCAATACCCACCGTTAAATGAAAACCTGATTTAGATTCAATCTAATATTTCTCAACCGTTAGATCGAAAAATTATCTTGTTACACACAATTGAAATGCACGCTTCTAGGTTTGTTAACCGTACCCAAACATATGCACTTGTTGCTTCAACAATGGTTAACCAAAAG
>NW_020649800.1:0-457 GCF_003573695.1 Papaver somniferum
AAAGAATTCTCTAGATAATACTTGATGTAAAGAAGGCCTAGAAGATTCTAACATGTATTGGGTTTTACTTAGTGTAGATAATTATTGGGCTTTACTTATTGGGTTTTCTAAAATAATCACAAATTATGTTTTTAACAGTTTCTACAAAAACCTTACAAAGATCAAAAATCTTCTTCCTAACATAAGTACGAATCGCAGGTGGAGCTTGACTGGTTCTTGCAATGGTCTGATATGTTTACTTATACAAGATGACACGGTATCTAATATTTACGTCTTTAATCCGTTCACCAAAGAATACTTCAACCTCCCAACAACAGATTGCCAAAACTGTCCAAATAGGCATTGGATTTGGTTACAATTCTTCTCGTAGGAATTACAAGGTTGTTCAAATTCAGAACCACCACATAAACAAAAAAAGATCAGTCCAAGTATACACGCCCGGAGGTGATAGCAGTGG
>NW_020649801.1:0-3521 GCF_003573695.1 Papaver somniferum
TCGCAACTTCCCAATTTGATGAACGTATTTCTTGAATGCAGAAGATTCTTGTTCTTTCGTGAAGAAAATTTATACTTGATTAAGTCTTCTTTTGTGTAAGTCTTCTAACAGTAATTTTATCAAGTCTTCACGCTTCTTTAAGTACATTTAGGACTTGCTTCTTGGATTGCTAGATTCTCGGAGATGATTTGCAAAAGTAGTTGATGTAGTTTCTTCAACAAAATGCTAATATGCATTTATAGTACCAAAGGTGAGTAAAGTTTGTGATCATAACTTATATGGATCAAAATGATATCCAAATTCATAGGAGATGGTTATGTTGATGTGGTCTTAAAAAAACAAAATGACCTAGTTAATGGTGGGAATCCACCAAATAACCAAAATTGATACAACTCCCCCTTAGATGACCACCATGTGGAATTAAATTGTCTCAGTAAAACCTTTCCAGTAAAAACCTAATGGGAAAAAAATATGGACGAAGGAAAAAGCGCACAATATAAACATTTTGAATAAAAATTCATTATCGACGAGATGTTGCCTCGTTAAAACCTTGGCAGGAAAACCACATGGGACAAAACCTGAAACGAAGGGAAAAGAGTACAACTTTCGACGTATTTAGAGATGCTAACTCAAATATATGAGTATTTCAGAAAATAAACATCAAAATCACAACTCTAGTCTAAATCAAAGACGAGTTCATGCTAGCATAATTCTAACTACAGATTTTAGAGAGAAAGGAAAAAGAATAAAATTTATGCTGCTAAAGCGTGGATTTTGTGTTTTTAAGGGATCCTCAATAGACATGTAAAGTTGATATCATCAACTAATTAATCCGGATTTTTGGTTTTGTACCAAATTTCTAAAAACACATAAAGAATTGTTAATCCTAACATAATCGAGTCAGGTGACTGTCCAAAAATAATTTGAATCCTGTAAGTATTTAAAAATTTGAATATGTTCCCAACCACATACGATTCTTTCAAGGACTACCACGCCAAAGGCATCATGTAAAGAGAATAATTATTGAACCAATTCTAGGGTTTGAGAAAAAAATAAAACCCTCAAATCATTTTTACAACGAAGAAATTTCTCGTATAAAGATGACTACACCAACTTGTAATTAATATGCTTGGCATGTTTAAAGGTGTTAAGTTTGGATCTAAAGTTGCGTCAATCGAGAAATTAATCCAATCTAATTTGGATTTTATGCCAATCAACCACATATGTCGATATCTCTCTGCAGAGGGGTTAATAAGCACCATCTTTTATTATTTTAATAGCTACAGTGAATAATCGACAATCATATTAGCTTATTATGATCCCACATAATTCTTAAATGTGTGCATATACTGAAAAATTCAATCAATACTGGTACCAGTGCTTTTAACAAGCGAAAATGAGATACTGACTTGGAGAATGTGGATTTTGTTATGATATACTCTATTGGAGTATTATCTGTTGCCTCTTCTAAAACGCTATTTACTGCTATATATGATTGAATTTTCCTCCCAAAGAGGTAAAATCTTATATATAATCATAATGAGAATTTTCACGCCTATTCAAGGACAACCTTTTTTGATTTGATTATGATGGGAGAGAAATTGATACAAATTTTAAATTAATGAACATCAGCGTATGGTAGTGTGTAGTCTCTCCCGGATTATGGCGGAATATTATAATCTCGTATACGAAACAAGTTTCATAGAGTATTATCCGATTAATTCGAGGACATATATACTCGTTATAAAACATGTCTTTGGACATAAAGAATATGTAGTCTTAGAAGACCTACATATTTACCATCAACCGTGGATTACTTTTGGAATAAAAAAATTTATTTAACAAAAGGCATTAAAAATATGGAAACAAATTTCCAAAATAAAACTAAAATCGTGACCTATAGGGCCAACAAGATAATCATTCACTTTGGAATGAAATTATAGTCACGTTCTTTATCAAAAGAAAATCGAATTAAGATCAATATAGTCATTACAAGGACTAATAATACTGACTAACAATCCGGGTGCGCATCCTTTGATCTTTAGTGTCCAGTTCCAACTACAAGTGGAACTATTTAGAATTTTGGAGAATATTAAGATGAAACAATAAAATAAAGATTGCACAATATCCTTAGGGAATGCGACAATTCTTAGTTTCCTCGGTGTTTGCAATTTCGAATACCGTAATAATGATATCTCATTCAGAAGTCACAGAGAAAACCAATTTCAATTGGCTTATATGATACTTTTTAAGAAAATAAAGAGATCATAATCGTTAATCTTTGTAGAGAAAATCCTACTTTTTGTTGATGAAGATTCTCTAGAGGAATAGAAATTAAAAACCAAAATTGGTTAGACTACCAATTTTACTTCTCATTATAGAGAACTTATGGAGAAAACTAATATTGATTGGTAAAACAATATACCAAAATTGTATCACCGACTGGAAAAAAATTTCGTTTGTTATGGAAAATCCACTGTGTGGTAAAAGAATGGTTTCTGTAAATAATAAAAACCGATTACGAATGACATGATCATTGTCCAATGGAGAAAGATACCAATATCAACTGGTCGGAGGTTTTTCAACCATGCACGTGATTGGTTTGGCACTGCAATGGACTGAATTGCAGGTATGAGGTGCAGCTACAAATGTGCTTGTTCAAAGAAGCTACAAAGGTGGAGTTTGGATGAATGCATTGGAGCTGATTGAGCTTGTATGAGTCACAAAGGAACTTAAGTCGCAGCTGGAATTGCAAGAGCATTACAGGATTGTGGATTTAAAAGTGGTGTTGCCGTCATCAATGGGAGTTGGTATTGCAGCTGGTAATGACTCCGGAGTTCTTACAAGATAGTGCGAGATGGAGTTGTGCTGGAGATTACAAGGAATAGCTGAAATGGGTGAGAGTGTTTCCATGGGACTGAAGATGTGATGTTGTTGGTGGTTTCTGGTGTGCAACTGAAGTTACAGGAGCAGCAAGGTGTTGGTGGTATGAATGGGACTGTAATGGGTTGAGATTGAAGTTGCAGTTGCAAGTGTTGCTGTGATAGAAAGAATGAAGGTGTTGAGGCTAGGAAGTATTGGGGCCTGTCATGGCTCTGCAATGCTTGCAAGAGAAGGTGCTGCTGCTTGAAAGGGAGTGTTGGTGCTGATATTAAAGTGGAGATGGTTGAATCAGTAAGATGGTGGTGTTGCAGGTGATAAATGACCTAGGAAGCTGAGTTGCAGTTGTGTAAGCCAATGCAGTGGTGGAATTGGAGCTACAAGGAAGTCGTGGCGAGAAGACAATGGAGTCTGGGTTGTGATACAAAGTTAGTACATGGATGAATTTGTGGAGTTGGCCTGAGTTGTGAAGAATGAATGAATAGATGCATGTTAGGATGAAGTTGTGCAGTGAAGGATAGAATGCTTCAACAGAGGAGTATACTGTCAGTTCCATGGGACTGACAGTTGAACCGAGTTGACTCAATCCAGTGAGATAGGTGAGCTGACTCAGACCCGGTTGGACTTGGACCTGGGCTTGG
>NW_020649802.1:0-442 GCF_003573695.1 Papaver somniferum
TAAAATAGAAGCAGCATTGCAGAAGATGTTAGATGCAGGAATTATAAGGGAGGCAAAATATCCAGAGTGCATAGCAAATATGGTGGTGGTACCTAAAAAGAACATCGGAATTAGGATTTCCATAGATTTTACATATCTAAAAAAAGCGTGCCCTAAAGACAGCTTCCCTTTACCCGACGTACCTCAAATGGTGGAATCGGCATCAGGGAATGATAGAGTCACAATGTTAGATGGGTATAAAGGCTAGAATCAAATTTCTTTGACAGAAGAAGATCAAGAACACACTGCTTTCTTCGCACCAGGAGGTTTATATTGTTACACGAAAATGCCATTTGGATTGAAGAATGCAGGTGCAACTTATCAAAGAATGGTGCAGAAAGTATTCGAAAAAAATGGATACATAAAACATTAGAAGTCTATGTAGATGATATGCTAACTAAAA
>NW_020649803.1:0-1544 GCF_003573695.1 Papaver somniferum
AGAAGCGTGGCTTTCCAATTCGTCCAGCCAAAGCAGCGTGGACGTGAAACCCTAATTAGGGTTTGCGACACATCACATGTGTCGCAAATCAGTCTCAACCATCCATCTTCGCAGGTATAGACGGAGGTTGTAGGCCCAGAGCATGTCAACACAATCGCCGAGGGCCCGCCTATATATATGACTAATCGGTCAAGACCAAATATGGTTGGTGGTCTCGATTTGTGCGCACAAACTAGGCATGGCCGCGCGTTTTCAGTAGCAATTCGATCTCGACCACTCAACTTTGCCGGACAAATTGAGTGGCTTAGATCACATCTTCACGGGACAGTGAGGTACGGACATGTACACTGGCCTGCCGACTGCACGCCTAACTTATCGTCCAAGACCGACCATGGTTGGTCGTCTCGAAACGCGTGCCCGAAGTAGGCACGACGTGCGGTCTTCAATTCCTTTGCGGCATGGGATTTCTGTCGCAAATCGAGCTCAACCACTCCTCTTTGCCAGACAAATTGAGTGGCTTAGATCGCATCTCCATGGGACAATGAGGTACAGACACCTACACCTGTAGGATCAAAATATCGCAGCAATAATGCCTCATCGAAATTATTAACAACCCAACACAACAGTGTCGCAGAACAACTTCAGAAATGACATAATAAACGACGTCAGCTAAATCATGAGAAAAATGTGATGGTCCTGCAGAAATTAGGGAGTTTGCGAAATTAACATTTGTAAGGTTGCGAAAATGTCGCAATCCATATCCGAAAATAAAGGACAGATTAGTTGTCATCCATTATGTAATTCCCTATAAATAGCCATTCAATTGTAAGGAAAGAGAGAGATCTTTTTTGAGTGAGAAGCAAGTAAATAGGAGAGAGAAAATTTAGAGAAGAGGTTATTCTTGATTCCTTTATCTTTTCTTGTAAGATTGTTTAAAGATCCATCAATAAAATTAGGATTGTTAATCCAAAATTGAGTTGAATGTTAATGAAATCTTGAGGTATGTAGTGTAGGATTTCCTGCAACTACATAATGGCGCTAGAAACAGGGACGAAGATTGAAGATCACCCTAGAAAAGGTTAAAGATTAATATTCTGATTTGTGGGAAATTAGAATAACTGGTGAAGAATTTTACGGAATCTCTTACAATTCATTAGTATTTAAGAAATGGCTAGATGGAGGAATATATCCGAACAACCAACAACCGCTAAAAGAAGAAGTAAAAGACTTGCTGGAAGGGAGAGAAGTGAAACAGGAGAATCTACTAGAATAAGAAATGATGGAGAAAATCGAATTCAACAACCAGTTCAACAAAAACCGGTACAAAATAGAACTATGGATTATGATAGAGTGAGCATACATGCTTGGCGATCAAATTCAGCAGATGAAGAAGAAGAACGACAAACGATAAATAATAGACAAACAGAGGGAGGACAAGAAATAGTTGAAGGAATAACTCGTGAAGATGAGGAAATTGGAGCAATAGAGATGTTGAGACGAAGAATGCATGAAGAAAGAAGAGCTGAGACAGAAGAGCGTGCAAA
>NW_020649804.1:0-4431 GCF_003573695.1 Papaver somniferum
AGACTTTGGATTTATGGCGTAAGAAACTACCACCGTTTTTTTTCAAACTTAATTAAGTGCGACTACCGTTAGCCTTTCCGTCTGGACCCAACTGTTTGGTCATTCCCGTTGATTTGGTCAATAAAATCTCTCCACTTTACATTCTTACCCTCACATATCCTCCTATACTCCTCTCAAAATCATAATACTCGCACCAGTAAACCAGAAAAGCACGCCTTCCTCTTCCTCTCCCTCTCTTCTACTGTTGCTGCTCAACTGGTTTTCAAAGATCTTTATCAACTTCAGTACTCATCATAAATTTGTTAAGCTTTATTTTCTTCCTAATCTCATAAGACTATATTCGTCTTCATTAGAACATCGTTCCCATCTATCATGAGAAAAAAAACCAGGGAAGAAACTCAAATCTTAGCCCTAATTTCTAATCAACACCATTAATATTTACCCAACAACCAGTTCTTGAAATTTCAAATCAGATTTCAAATATTCTATTTCAATTAATTGCTTAGAACTCGAGCAAATCTTGGTTGTGATTGTTCATATTCATTGTTTGATGAATGATTTATCAAATTCGTAGTTGTTTGATGAATGATTTATCTAATTCGTAGTTGTTTGTTTAAATTCCCCCAATTTGAGATAATGGGTTTGTACTAATTTAATTTATGAATGTTTCTGAATTAATAAATTAAGTTTCTGAATTTTAATTTGGGTATCTTTCTTAATTAGGGTTCTTAAGGAGTTTTGTTTTTCTTATTGAATCGGTTGTGTTTTGTATATTTGCTTTGGATTTGAATTCGCAGGTAGGATTGAAGCATGGAAGCTGCTAAAAACATCACAACATACTCATCTCCAACACCACCAGGTAATGGCACATAATCTGTTCGAGAAATGGTCTGAACTGGGTTAAGTCTAGGACTGATTTTGGTTGAATTTTGAGCTAGAATTTAGTCCACGGAAGTGTAATGCTGCTAAGGTTCTTGTGGCTAGTTGGCATGGAGTTGGTGGATTGTTTTATAGGGTTATGAACTGAATTTGTATGGATGTTGTAATGGCTTGAACTGGTGATGTTCTGTGTTGTTGATATGATGTTAATAGAGGAGATAAGGATAGGGATTGAGTTGGGTCGATGATGGCAGAAATTGTGGAGTTTGAAGACGTAAACCAGTTGAATGAAAGAATAGAATGATGGTTTCTGGTGGTTGTTTTTGAGAAGATTGAGATGGGCTTAAGAGTTAACTGTAGCACAGAACTTGGATATGAATTTGTTGGTGATTTGGGTAATGTTATGGTCCGACCATTCAACTAGAAATGTGTCTGGAAAACTGATGTACTTATGACATGGTCTTAAGGTCAGTAATGATGTCCTTTGTATGTTTTTTTGTTTAAAAAATCGAATGACAAATCGAATCATCACCCCATTCATGCTTTGGTTTGCTTTTATTAGTTTTGTATGATTTGGTGAATGCATAAGAAACAATTGATTGTTCAGTGCATCTTAGTCTTAGTCTGTTGCTCTGTAGGTGTTTAGCTTAATGATTCAATGAATTTTTTGTTTTCAGTTACCAAATTGGGCAAACAAGGGTGATAATCTTATTTTTCCGATGATAGGTTATAGTGTCTATTGATGCTGTATCTACGGTCGCGTTTGGAGGGACTGGAGCTCGGTTTAGAGGGCAAGGGAGCGCAGGTTGTGGGTTGCTGGTATCTTTTAGGCTAGGTTTGGCTCAGGATTGAGGCAGTTTTGGATAGAGGTTATGTGCTGAAAATCAGCTGATACATGTTGTTACCGTTTGATTGAATTGTCATCCTAGGCAGCAAGATTATTCAGGGGTTTACTTGTCTTTTATTAGGGGAGAATAACGGCCACGTATGCGTTAACATGTTAGTTGTTTTTTTTGAAAAAAACTGGATGGAAAAGTCAAACTAGTGTCATTTTATTAATTAAACGGTGGCATTTTCATAAACATGAAAATGAAAGTGTGGCACTTTATTACAATCCCCTTGTTTTTTTCTTCTCAAATGCTAGTTTTGCATTTTGGTGTTTTTTTTATATGTTGTCTTAATTTTGTTTCTCCTCAGGGTTGGTGGAACGCAACGGACCGAATTTGCTCAGCCAGCACAAGCAGGAACTATTGTTTAACCAACTCTGTTTAACTAACTCTTAAATGTTGAAGAGAGTTGTGGTCTCTATGAACTATCGTTTAACCAACTCTAGATGTTGAAGTGGTTCTGGTACTATGAGATTAAATCAATGGACTAATCGGGCTAATGCCAAGTGCACTACCACTTGAGCTGCTGAGTGAAACACCAGGGCACATTCTTTTTCCGGCACCACAAGGAATGAGCTCAAAATTCTGACCTCCATTTTCCACGTCTACCTGTTCACCGTCAGACAACCCTAAGTTTATAGCAGTCATCTATGAATTGTTGCTTGTTCTCTGTATCTGGATTCTGAACAAAAATTGGACAATCAATGAGATCTACCTTTACATGAATTATTATCTGTTACTTGTTAAATTTTAATCTGAATGAGAGTCACAGTGAGTGTGAACAAACTGGGAGCCGGTAACTAAAGTGATATACTTGTAACTATTAGGATGGGTCTGCAAGAGCTTGATAAAGTCTATTGCATATGGCACCAAATGCTGATTGGTTTGTATTTGTTCCTCAAATGCTAGTTTTGCATTTTGGTGTTTTTTTTTTGTTTTAAAAATAATTTACAATATTAAGTTGGAAACTTGGGAATGTTCCAAAGTTGTAGCATTCTCCTTACCAGCTAGAAATAACAATTTGATGCTCAGCAAGTAACATAGAAACACTTTCTAGTATCTTATTTTGAAAGACAAAAGACATGGTAATTGGTAAGTGATATCCAAACCTCGCAAAAGACATGGTTACTTATATTACTACTACAATTGCACGAGCCTTCCCCAATCGAAGTGGTCATGGATGAGCGAAGCTGGAAGCCTTAGGGATAGGGATGCTTTTTTCTTTCTATTATAGTAATAAGCAAGACGACGTGACTGTATGAATATGTAATCTGTCTCTGTAAGAGCTTCAACGGAAGAAGCTGAACATACATGAGCGTAAGGTATCGAGACCTTCTCTTCCTTCCATTTGATCCTGGAACCTTTAAGAAGATGACATATGTGTAAAGAAGAAGTTTCCTGATCCGATGTACTCTTCAGTATAGCTATTTTCCCACCGACTTCCATCAGCCTTGGCAGAACATGTTGTAAAGAATCCACAAACTCTTGAACTAGAACCGTAGGAATTGGAATATATTCAAAGGTTTCGCTCTCAACATTAAAGACAAGTATATAGGGACATCGCCTGTTATAACGCATATGCCAATGTATCTTCCCATCCAAATAAATTGGACCATTCACAATGGTAAACCTCTCTGGCTCTCTCCAAACTGGAATGCGGGTGGGAGTCCATCAGCATCCAATCTTCTCCAATTATGTTCACCGCCAATCCATGCACTATCCCGAACAGTCAAGACCTCCACAACCAGAACGCCATCAGTTTCGGCTTTGGTTTCAGGAGCGAACTTTTTCTTCGCATCACTTGATATGCAAACGACTTTATATTTCCAGCTTTCTGGAGCACATCCTAAAGCAATGGACTCAACTTGGCACCTAGATTTTCCTCTACATAAATCCCGAGTGATGGTAGTTTCAATCCAGCGTGATGTTACACAAGTAGTAGGTTCATACAACATAAATGCATTCTCGGTGGCAATACAAACCATTCCCTCCACTGCTTGTCTTGGTAATTAATATGGATCAGGACGCTGTAATGGTAATCTCTGAAGCCTAGTTATCCCTTTTTCAGGCGAAGCAGTTGCGAATTCAATAATTCCTTGTATCGGCTCGATAAAAGCAGCAGTTTGATCAGGTTCTATTGGCTTGATGGACAATAGTAATCTCTGATGACAAGTTTCCAATCCTTGACCACGCAGGAAATCTCTTAAGCATGTCCATCCCTGTTGTAGAAGTATCCTATGCTCGTCTTCGATCTTTTCCATCCACAAATGGTATATGGTTTTGAGACAATAGATCAACATATCAGTTGAGTCGCTCATCTTCTCCTCTTCTACACCTTCCGTTTGAACATTTTGCAGCAGTTTCAAACCAGTTTGCACAACCTCTTCAAAATTCTGCAGCTTCCACTCTTTTGTTGTTTTGGTTATATTTGTTGGAACCAAAGGTTTAATAGTTGTTTTACCTTTTCCATTGGATACAAAAGCACGAATCGTCGGGAATGCTTGAGGTTTCAGATGTACCTTTCAGATGATTGCTCTTGCCGCCATCTCTTTCTCACTCACTCAGAAGCTAACAGAAGAAGCTAACCTCCCAATCTCTGTCTCTCTCTCAATCGCTAATCAAAAAGAAAACCATTTTGGTGTTTTTGATGTTGCCCTAATTTCGT
>NW_020649805.1:0-892 GCF_003573695.1 Papaver somniferum
TTTTTTTTTTGCTAGGTCAAAAAGGTTTATTAAGCAAAAAAACGTAATTACAAGAATTACAAATTTGGAGCACACTTCTCCATACCCCCATAAACCATAGGGGACTAAATAACGATTAAGAAATAACAAAAGCCATAACCACAAAAAAGAAAAACTAAAAGAAGCTACCTATATCTATAGCCAACTCCTTTCAATTTACTTCTGCTGCTACCAACTCTATACGATTTGCTCTTAGAAAAAATTCCATCCATAATATCCGTATCAAAAGCATAATTACCCAAGACATTTTTTTTTTTGCTAAATCCATGTTGTATTAATGAATAAAGTTTTAATTACCCAAGACATCCTCATCTTCATCCTCATAAAACTCTCCGTCTTCATCCTCAGATGCAAAGTTACCAGGGACAAGCTTAATAGGAGATAACTTACTATGAGATTTTCTTTCCATTTGCTCCCTCTTTTCTACCAACCCCGCTTGAATTTCCGTGTTAGAGCTCGGAGACTCCTCAATAGACTTGCTAGGGGAAGATTCCAAACTTGAATCATGTTGTAAAGAACGCTTTGCTATAATCTTAGCAGCCTGTTTGGCAACTTTCCTAGCTTTTTTCCTTGCTAAAATGTCAGCATCAACCTCACCCCAACTTTTAGAGCCCATACTAACATCTGAGTCACTAGATTCCACTTGTTCCTCCTCCTCCTCCTCAATAATAACCTTATCAAGGCCTAACTCAGATGCTAGAACGCCAAATTTATTTTCAACCACAACTTCAGTTTGCATCAACTCATCCGAAAAAGGAGTATAATCATTCTCAAAAGGAGTAAAAGAGAAAGTACCTTTGTTAGGGGATTTCTTTCCTTTCACTTCAGTCCATTCTTCTTTAGAAAAACTCTG
>NW_020649806.1:0-3350 GCF_003573695.1 Papaver somniferum
GATTTGACTCTGTACCCATCATTGAATATTGCATACATGGCACTATATAATATGTGGCACCATCTTTCAAGCCTTTAATGCAACAATTAGTTATATCATCTTAAGCTCAACCGTGCTTAAAACATTTCAACAACATCACCCATTTCAGTTACACGGCAAAACACTGATCTTCAATAGCACAACCTCAAAACCATCTCAAACCACCTGTTTCAACCTCAAACACCACAGAATCACCCAACTTATCTCCAAAACTGCATCTGCACCATTTTCTTGAATTCACGCAAACCCATCTTTGTTTTCTCAACTACACAACCTGACAACCACCTAACCTGCAATGCCATAACAGCACCAGAACCCATCTGCTCAACATTCAACACCCTACAAAGTCAGGATAAGAGCCATGACCTGCAATTTCATCTTAAACTCAACTATACCTTCCATCTCTGTTCATACCAATAACACCATCAAACCATAGTTCAGAATTTCTAAAATTTACCTTGCACATTAAATAAAATTAAAATAAAATTCAATCCCAAGTTTTCATTTTGATCAGTAAACAAAAGACATAAGTCAATTAGCGAATTTACTTAGTTGGTGACTCCGTCTTTGTCTATTTGGTAATCTTTGAAGAACAATAGAATAGTAAACGAAATCGAATAACCTGATGATGGGATTGATATGTTGATTTTGCTTGTAATCTTTGCACATCCACGAGATATCCTTGTATGAGATTTTGACGATAAATTGACTAGTCAGCGCGAAATATTGCCTGACATAACGGATTTGGATGGAATCCGTTCAATAGGCTTAGTTTTGTAAGAAATAAAAAAAGAGGCTTAATTTGAAAACGAGGGTCCAGAAGACCTGTAAGTGTATATATTCCAACTATTATTCAATCTGTTTATATCCTGGGGAAGTTGACTGCAATGTAATTGTGTAATCCTTTTCTTTAGTGAAAATATGGATCTTAGGGATAATATCATTGACGTTCTAAGATTTTCTTCAGGGAAACTCATGAATAGACGAGGAAGAGGGACTTTCCTCTATTAACAACTTCTTTTGTCTTAAAAGAGATAGAGTTGGATCGAAAAGGAAAAAAGAAATACAAGAAGAGGAGGCGCCTAAGTGCGTACAAGAGGTAAAGCAGAAGCAAACCCAAGCACAGAGAAAATGCATCAACTAGGCCAGACACCTAGACGCCGCAAAAACTAACAACAAACCGAAAAGGGGCTTTCATCTCGTTTTCTTAGCAGGAGTTCTCTTATCTACCAAGCTTCAGGGGCCGATGTATGCACAGGCTTCCCCTGGCTGAAGCTAGAGGTCAATCAAACAAAAAATATTTTTCTAAGGTAGTAAATGATAGCTTAATTTTGTCAAACCCAGCTACACATAGAGTCAATCCAGGGTAGGAATTTAGTGTCAAGCCAGGGTAAGGAATTTTGTTGAGAGGTTCTTAAAAGAAGTATGCAATTATGGATAAGAGAAGTTGTTCTTTTCTTCAATTAATTCCATCGGAACTCAGTAGATGTGGTAATGGTTCGTAAGTGATGTTTTCCATTGAATGCGCTTATAGTTTTTGAAAAAATTACTCATCCGAGTCAGATCTCTGCACATTACTAATGAAGACGACATCGACATGTGTTACTGGGATTGAAAACATAGATTGTTCCATCAATCTCCAATGGAACAGAATCCGGGAGCTGTTAAATTCCAGTGATGGAGGGAGTTCCATGACGCTTTCGGGTTTGTTAAACTCCACTGATGGGTTATGGTCTTGTTGTGGAAGTAAAAGAATATTTATCTTCACTAGAAATCACATTGAGAAACTAGATCCACAATTACTAAGAAGTGGAAGGATGAATATGAAAATAAACATGAGCTTTTGTTCATTTGAAGCATTGAAGGGTTTGCTAAAAAACTATGGAGCAAGTGATATGGTTTTCTTTGCGTCTGTGAAAGGTATGGAGCAAGTGATATGGTTCATTTTAGAGCTTTTTGTTTTATGTGTGCTTCCGTTTGCGATCCTGTGTCCTTTCTTTGCACTTTTCTTGATTTCAGATTCTTATTTAAATTGAAAGAGTGATCTGGTTTCTGTATTATGTTTCTGTCATCCTTATAGCGTCTCCCAAATATGTGTATACATAACTGTTGTGTATGGATCGTACCTGCATAAGAGCTAAACCCCCACAACATGCAAGAACAGTAGAGTCAGTAGTTCACCATCGCAAATTAATCTATAATCGTTATATATCTTTTGTCCGGTTTAGTTATTGGCAGTTGGTGCCGAAGAGAAAACCTTATACACTGCATACACAATCGTGTTATTAAAGAATTTGCAGTTAGAATTGAAAAATGCACTCAGTATAGACAAAATGATCCCCTATATTTTTAGAACAAAGTGTAATACGATCATTTATGAACACCGGCAGTTTGGCACACAAAAAAGTTTCACTTAACAGCGTGCCTTTCATAAAATCCTTTAATTTTTTGAACGAATGCTATTCATAAACTGATGACTTGAGTGGTTTCTATAACAGAAAATCTACTTTGTTGTTTTGGGGCTTGCCTGTGATTTTGCTAATCCGATATGCATTTATTGGGGTGCATTCCTTAGTGATACTTCTAGTAGTGCTTGGCCCATCATGAAACACATTGAGAAGCTGCTGCCCATATCACCCGGAAAAGATTGTCAAAAAGGGACATGATATACAATTATGCTAATAGGACATCCGATGTTCTTTTAATAGGTAATCTTCTTATTTGTCTAGCACCGTAAAAAAAAATTTATAAGTGCATAATTTTTTTTTCCAAACCACCCCAAATCTTTAATCCTGATTACGTCACTGCCAAACTTGTCATTGCAAGAGACCGCATGCAATTCAGTTTAAGATGTTGGCAACATCTACAGGGTTGCCTCTAAGAAGCACATAAAAGAGTATAAAGTTGCATAAACTTGTTTAACTATTTTTGTACATTCAAGGGTCTCCCACCATGGGTCCTCCCTAATATTAAAGCCCATGGACGGCCCGCCCAATGTTTGGTTCAGGGCGCTTACATATATAAAGGAAAGAGAAGGGCATAAATCAGGGCGGAGCTAGGATTTTACGAGAGGGTGCAAGAAAAAAAAATCTGAAAAAACTAGGTATCAACACACTTGCAAGTCTCATGTGCAGTCTCCTGTGATTTGTGTTTATGGGAGAAAAAGAGTTTGGTTAACGTATTTGCTTTTGGGCTTTAGTTTGGGATGGGGTGCATATATTGGACTTTTAGGGGTGCAAATGTTTATATATATATTCTTTAGCTTTAGAAATGGAGGACTTGGTTAAAATTTTGAAAATCAAGGGGGTGCA
>NW_020649807.1:0-379 GCF_003573695.1 Papaver somniferum
TCTTTGATGATGCGTGTTTAGAAGCTTTTGAGAAGCTTAAGAATTTACTCACTACTGCTCCTATAGTCCAGGGACCCAACTGGAACCTACCCTTCGAGATCATGTGTGATGCTTCAGATTATGCTATTGGTGTTGTGCTAGGTCAGTGAGAAAATAAATTACTTCATGTGATTTACTATGCTAGCAAAACTCTGAATGATGCCCAGTTGAACTATACCACTACCGAGAAGGAACTTTTAGCCATCGTGTTTGCTCTAGACAAATTTAGATCCTATCTCTTAGGTTCTAAGATCGTAATCTATACTGATCATGCTGCTTTGAAATACCTTTTGTCTAAGAAGGATACTAAACCTAGACTGATTAGGTGGATCCTATTGTT
>NW_020649808.1:0-488 GCF_003573695.1 Papaver somniferum
ATAAAGAGGAATGAAACCTCAACTGGCGATCACCTCTGGGTTGGAGTTGCTGAGCAAACTGCCAGAAACCCTTTGGTTTGCGTCCAAACCTTGTGAAATAGTATTAGCTATTACATTTGTTGGTTGATAAAATTTAAAACGAGAAGGAAAAATATTGTCGATAATGTTCGGGATAATACTTGTTACAGTAAGATGGTCCCAAGACCCACCAAAATTACAGTCGATGCTATATTTAGCAAGGTTGACTGCTAAAAAAAATTCCATGTCACTAGTTGTGCTCCAAGTTCCAACTTCAAAAACTTCCTTTCCGTCGTAATTTAGAGAGAAACGGGCTCCTGTCTTGTATGCATACATGCTCCTGATTAGCTTGATTATTTGGCAGGAGTTGGATTCAAAATCCATTCTGCTTCCTAATGTTGTCGTCCAGTTGTATGCCTCCAGTGCCGCCTTTTGTTTCACTTCCTCATCTGAACTTTGCCCAAACACTG
>NW_020649809.1:0-316 GCF_003573695.1 Papaver somniferum
AGAAGGAAATAAAAAAAAAATCTACTTTGATTAACCAAAATGCCATTTTACCTAGGTTTATCACGTCATTATGACATTGTGGGTTAGAATAGGTGCCAATTAGACTAGGGTACGTGTTCGATTAAAGATTTCTCATGGGAATAGCCGTGACCCTACAAGAATATAGTTTATTTATTCCAAAGAGAGAATAAACAGGGAAACCAAAGGGATTAACAAGGAAACTAAAGGGTCAGAGAGCAAAAAAAATCAGAGAGAGAATTTGTAGAGGGAGATTACTGTTTTCTGAATTTTTCTCAATCAAATCAAATCAAATCAA
>NW_020649810.1:0-1474 GCF_003573695.1 Papaver somniferum
TATACCAGTTCGACATCCTAACTGCAAGGGAATTCTAAACAAGCACAAACAAGGCTGACTCGACCACAACAAGCCTATTTTATCTAGCAAACAAAAAGCATGATGGCTCCACTTAGATTGTTTCTAGACTAGCTTCTATTCTTTCGAAAAAGAATTTGTTACAATCTGAGCAAACCTCTCTGGAAGCAATCCGAGTTAAAGTAAGTTGAATGGAGATGAGGGAAGCTCGGTGGAGCTTTGATACCCAAGGCCTCACCGGCGTCACAAAGCGGCGTATTCAACTCACAGAAACCATCATGAACTTCAAAGTATACTCAAAAGAGTAACCAATATTTTTCGAACGACTTTCCTAATAAGCTCGTTACCCTATCGGTCTCGTTCTAGTCAAATTTTAGGCTTAGGTTCGCGTTTGGTTTCGTTTTCCTAAGGCGGTCAAGAAGGAAATGGTGATGAAATCCGAGTCCTTATCTTGATTTGGCTAGGCCTTGTAATGTATTTTCAAAAGTTGTTGTAGATAGTGGTTTTAAAACAGGGTTCTTTTCAAACTTGTGAAGATAGATTTTTTTTTTTTTTAAACTTAGAAACGTAACAAAATTAAACAAAGTGATGTGAATTTTTATGGAGAAAAATAGAGGTGAAGATTCCACCATTCAACAATATTTATGTAATGTTATTTAATTTTTAATTATGCAAATTAAACAATTGATTTGATTCTTAATAATTGCCAAAAGCAGATTTCCAAAATATCAAATGTTAGTCGCAAGCATAATGCATCAAGAGTATAAAACTAAGCATGCATTATCAAGAGAAAACACAGTTGATTAATAAAAACTATTTAAATCATTTTTTTTCAATGCAATTAATCTTATAAAAATATTGCAAAAATTAAATAAAAAACAATTACCACATAAATATTGTGTGAATGGCTTCCTCCGTCACCCCTGGGATTGGGTTAAGCTCATCATGGTGTAATGCATCTCAAAATATATTATTATTGCTCCAAAGTTGAGTACAAATGATGAAATAAAAAGAAATAGTTTTAAGACTGTCCTTTGCGACACACAGAAAGCGTAGGGAAGAACGGCACTACAGAAGTGCTGTAAGCTCGTCGCGGGAAAGGAACTGAGAATTGTCGCAAATTTGCGACCCTAACCAACGACTTTCCTGGACTGTACAATGTTCTTCGTATTCAACTACACCAGCAGAACTTTTCTCTTCTCTACGTGATTTTCTTTTGATTCTCTCGACTCCTAAACTTTCCCCAAGACTCTCTAACCCTTCTCAACTCTTTAGACTTGTATTTATAGTGTTTTAGAACAAAAATATCCGACCATAACACCGTATAATCTCCCATTAATCCCGTCATTGCTCGCTGCCCATATTTAACAATAATTTCCATTTTTGGCTTCTACACACGTAAACTTTGATCATGCACGCTCTAGTTAACCTTCCCCACGCCTCCAAAGTCATCGAA
>NW_020649811.1:0-2706 GCF_003573695.1 Papaver somniferum
GTGCTCAACATAAGATACACAATGGAGCCTTCACGGTAAAACATAACAAAATGGATCAATGAAGATCAATACCGTGGATAACATACAAAGATCTATTCTATTTTCCATCATAACGACATAATAGACTTTATCCTTGTCAAACAAAAGATTTCATCCTATTTTCCATCAAATAAATGACTGCATAGGCATAACTTTTGTAATTGTCAAAAGTCCATTCGTCCTTTCATCAATACGAATACCAATTTATGAAGACTTTAATTTTGACATAATATGGGACCTTCAAGTTCACTGACGCAAACAATACTTATCCCATAATCAAATTGCAATATTACAAAATCATAAAGATAATTACTGCAATAACATCATCAACCAAATATTTTTTAGAATTTAAAAACCAATAAACCTAAAAAATAACATAAGAAGATGAAAACAAAAATATCTATGTGTAGTCACAATCTTTGCTATTCTAAGCACTAGTTATTATTCCAACAAATCCAAAAGGAAGACGTACTAGGAATATAAGAAGATGCATTACTCATCACCTTCATCATCAGACAATTTCCAAGTAGCTTGAATTGAACCCAACTCTTCCTTGAGCTCGAGACACTTGGTTCCGATTAAAGGCACTGGATATTTTAAGCAGTTTACTCTTGCATTTACCTTGCACACACCCTTGTAAACTTTTTGAATAAGCCTCAAGGTGGTAGGATCTTCAACATCAAGAGGAGTACCTCTTTGTCGCTTGCCAACATTTTCCCTTATACGCCGAAAGGTACATGGACGAACAAGTTTGGGAACCCCAAGAGAATTTCTAATAAAATCAAGTCCACGATTACGGCAAATTTGGCTAATCAAACAAGGATAGCCTAACATCTTGATGTGAGAAGTCATTTTCATCATTTAAAAGATGATAAAACCACAAATATCAAGATTTGTATTACCGGATGCAAGGAAGAAGACCAATTCCGCAAAATCATAACTCCACCAAGAATTCTCAATTGTGGAGGGACAAAGGTTAGAGATACCGATTTTTCCAAACGCCATTAAAGAAATACTAAGATCATTAGTGGGAAACTTTCCTTGACTCCAAACAACCTTCTTTCCACAAAGTCCAATAGAGATATCATCATATGATGGACGTTCATCCGTACGTTGCCCAACGGTATTTCGGTGACCCTTGAAATTAACTCTATATTAACAAGAAACCTTTCTCTATTTATCATGGATTTTAAATCCATCTTCTTAAAATCAACATCATGAATGTTCACATAGAAAATCCTTGTTATTGAATCAAAACCTTCACCAAGGCCATTAAAGATATTCCCAGATTGAACTTTTTGAAGCAAGCTAAATCCTCTTCATGTCCACTAAGGGTTTCCAATTTCTTTTCTAGAATAAAACCTTTGGAAGCAATCCTATCAAAAGTTCTATCACAAGAATCATTCACAAACCTAATTCTAAGAGAATTTTGATCACAAGGAGGATTCAAGCTAGAGGATTTTGAGCTTTTAGAACTCCTTTTCATGCTTCTAGAAATCATCATAAAGAGATACACAAGAGGAAATTACTTAATTGAAGAGAACCTCAAACACCCTTCCTTTTGATTTCTTCAAAGAAGCTTTAATGGTGGAGAAACACAAACCCTAGTTCACGTACGCGGACGGAAGATGAGAAAGGAGAAGGTTCGCGGACCACCAATATATATATATATCCCTCATTCATGGGCTTGGGCTGTACACTAACCGTGACCCACAAGACTTAAGGTATTTTCTTTGCCCTTTCCACATAAGAGGTATACAATCAACATATATGTGGAAGATAACAGAAACAATAGAAATTTAACCAAACAACAACATAGTTGTACAGAACTTAAGCCACTTCTTGCCCCACTTCAAGATATGTACAAATGGGGAAAACCTAGTCTTGTTACCAAGAGGCATAATGCGCAGAGGAGTTCTCATGTGCCACGTTTGGTTGATAAGTGTGAACAGTCCCTGTAGTATAATCAAAATAATGATGATAGTCAGGGAAGCTGGAGCTTTCTATCCTTCGTTGGTTCGGGCTAGAAGAAGGATATTTCCAATTTCTGGGTTGTTCAGTATTAACGTTTTTAACACGACCAACACCCTTTCCAGAAAGATTCTTAGACTTAACAGAATTAAGTTTTTCTAAGAATTTAAAAATGCCTTCGAACGCTTTAAACAGATCTTTATCAATTGATCCATCACGATAGTATTCCTCATAGACATCAAGAGTTAATCTAGTGAGGTTCCATATCCTTGAGCGTATTGAACGTTTTCCCAATTTTTCCTTCTTTTTATTTTTTCCTCTGATTTCTTTTTAACATATAAATCTCCCCTTTTAAATGAAGTAAAATTATCATGATAACCCAGAGGTTTTAACCATAACAATCTCTGAACAATCTTTAAGAAATTCTGGCGTGCGTTACAGATGCCAGGAACAAGTTTTCCAAAGAAATTTCCCATAGGGAAATTTATATGCAACGAACAAAGACAATCTTATTAGGTTTACCGTGTTTGCCTGCTCTGATACCAATTGAAAAAGCGGGGGTCTAACATCACCACCCTATATTCCGCTTAGCAATCTTTATGGACTAACTCCAAAATACTTTGCTAGAGAATCAACTAGACAGTCAAACTCAATCTAGATAAAAGTATCTCAAGGAGTTAATATCTTTCTATTGTT
>NW_020649812.1:0-2475 GCF_003573695.1 Papaver somniferum
GTGCTCAACATAAGATACACAATGGAGCCTTCACGGTAAAACATAACAAAATGGATCAATGAAGATCAATACCGTGGATAACATACAAAGATCTATTCTATTTTCCATCATAACGACATAATAGACTTTATCCTTGTCAAACAAAAGATTTCATCCTATTTTCCATCAAATAAATGACTGCATAGGCATAACTTTTGTAATTGTCAAAAGTCCATTCGTCCTTTCATCAATACGAATACCAATTTATGAAGACTTTAATTTTGACATAATATGGGACCTTCAAGTTCACTGACGCAAACAATACTTATCCCATAATCAAATTGCAATATTACAAAATCATAAAGATAATTACTGCAATAACATCATCAACCAAATATTTTTTAGAATTTAAAAACCAATAAACCTAAAAAATAACATAAGAAGATGAAAACAAAAATATCTATGTGTAGTCACAATCTTTGCTATTCTAAGCACTAGTTATTATTCCAACAAATCCAAAAGGAAGACGTACTAGGAATATAAGAAGATGCATTACTCATCACCTTCATCATCAGACAATTTCCAAGTAGCTTGAATTGAACCCAACTCTTCCTTGAGCTCGAGACACTTGGTTCCGATTAAAGGCACTGGATATTTTAAGCAGTTTACTCTTGCATTTACCTTGCACACACCCTTGTAAACTTTTTGAATAAGCCTCAAGGTGGTAGGATCTTCAACATCAAGAGGAGTACCTCTTTGTCGCTTGCCAACATTTTCCCTTATACGCCGAAAGGTACATGGACGAACAAGTTTGGGAACCCCAAGAGAATTTCTAATAAAATCAAGTCCACGATTACGGCAAATTTGGCTAATCAAACAAGGATAGCCTAACATCTTGATGTGAGAAGTCATTTTCATCATTTAAAAGATGATAAAACCACAAATATCAAGATTTGTATTACCGGATGCAAGGAAGAAGACCAATTCCGCAAAATCATAACTCCACCAAGAATTCTCAATTGTGGAGGGACAAAGGTTAGAGATACCGATTTTTCCAAACGCCATTAAAGAAATACTAAGATCATTAGTGGGAAACTTTCCTTGACTCCAAACAACCTTCTTTCCACAAAGTCCAATAGAGATATCATCATATGATGGACGTTCATCCGTACGTTGCCCAACGGTATTTCGGTGACCCTTGAAATTAACTCTATATTAACAAGAAACCTTTCTCTATTTATCATGGATTTTAAATCCATCTTCTTAAAATCAACATCATGAATGTTCACATAGAAAATCCTTGTTATTGAATCAAAACCTTCACCAAGGCCATTAAAGATATTCCCAGATTGAACTTTTTGAAGCAAGCTAAATCCTCTTCATGTCCACTAAGGGTTTCCAATTTCTTTTCTAGAATAAAACCTTTGGAAGCAATCCTATCAAAAGTTCTATCACAAGAATCATTCACAAACCTAATTCTAAGAGAATTTTGATCACAAGGAGGATTCAAGCTAGAGGATTTTGAGCTTTTAGAACTCCTTTTCATGCTTCTAGAAATCATCATAAAGAGATACACAAGAGGAAATTACTTAATTGAAGAGAACCTCAAACACCCTTCCTTTTGATTTCTTCAAAGAAGCTTTAATGGTGGAGAAACACAAACCCTAGTTCACGTACGCGGACGGAAGATGAGAAAGGAGAAGGTTCGCGGACCACCAATATATATATATATCCCTCATTCATGGGCTTGGGCTGTACACTAACCGTGACCCACAAGACTTAAGGTATTTTCTTTGCCCTTTCCACATAAGAGGTATACAATCAACATATATGTGGAAGATAACAGAAACAATAGAAATTTAACCAAACAACAACATAGTTGTACAGAACTTAAGCCACTTCTTGCCCCACTTCAAGATATGTACAAATGGGGAAAACCTAGTCTTGTTACCAAGAGGCATAATGCGCAGAGGAGTTCTCATGTGCCACGTTTGGTTGATAAGTGTGAACAGTCCCTGTAGTATAATCAAAATAATGATGATAGTCAGGGAAGCTGGAGCTTTCTATCCTTCGTTGGTTCGGGCTAGAAGAAGGATATTTCCAATTTCTGGGTTGTTCAGTATTAACGTTTTTAACACGACCAACACCCTTTCCAGAAAGATTCTTAGACTTAACAGAATTAAGTTTTTCTAAGAATTTAAAAATGCCTTCGAACTCTTTAAACAGATCTTTATCAATTGATCCATCACGATAGTATTCCTCATAGAGATCAAGAGTTAATCTAGTGAGGTTCCATATCCTTGAGCGTATTGAACGTTTTCCCAATTTTTCCTTCTTTTTATTTTTTCCTCTGATTTCTTTTTAACATATAAATCTCCCCTTTTAAATGAAGTAAAATTATCATGATAACCCAGAGGTTTTAACCATAACAATCTCTGAACAATCTTTAAGAAATTCTGGCGTGCGTTACAGATGCCAGGAACAAGTTTTCCAAAG
>NW_020649813.1:0-429 GCF_003573695.1 Papaver somniferum
CGTCTAGTAAAAATTGCATTTCTATGTAAGTTGATTGAGGAAAATATGAAGGAAGTCAAATTTCACAATAGAAGAAGGATGAAAGACCATGCAGAACTAATCCAAATCCTAACAAATTTCATCTATCTTGAATCAAATAGAAAGACAAAGCCAACACAAAAAGAAAGAGTTCATAAAAATGTTGAATTTAATATACGTTCACTCAAAAAAGTCTACACATTTCGTTATAAGTCGGAAATTGGTTTCTGAGACTAAATTGTAATCTAGATGAACTCATCTTTAACTGAAAAACTTTGAAAAATGTACAATAATTACAATTAATATGTTCTAAGGCAATACGTCTAGTAAAAATTGCATTTCTATGTACGTTGATTCAAGAAAATATGAAGGAAGTCAAATTTCACAATAGAAGAAGGATGAAAGACCATG
>NW_020649814.1:0-598 GCF_003573695.1 Papaver somniferum
TGTAGGTGTTGGCGCTGCTGTAGGTGGTGTAAACGCTGTTGCTGTAGGTGTTGGCGCTGTTGTAGGTGGTGTAAACGATGGTGCTATTGTGGTTCATGATGTTGTTAACGGTGCTGGTGGTAATGTGGATGATGCTCTTGCTGTAGGGCACGGTGGAGCTGTGGTGAATGGGGTGGTTGAAGCTGGTTTAGTGGAGAGTGCTGGTGGTTTGGAGCAAACTCTTCAGCTAGAGAATGATTTAGCGAATACTGAAGCCAATCTTCATGCAGCGTCTGAAGCTTTTGAGAAGGCTAAGAAGGCGTTAGCATTGCAAAAGAGTTCGGTTATTGGGTTGTCAATGGTTGAAATTGCAACATCATCTAAGTCAACTAAGAGTGGTGAATTGGCAAGAACTAATCACTCTAGTGACAGTAATGAGGCGAGTTCTTCTTTTACGCCGGTTGAGGCTGGTAATAAATCTTTGCAAGACATGGTGGTTGATAATATTGAGGATATCTCAAGCTACAGAGCTGTTGCTGAAACTTCTATCGTGGTTTCTCCTAATAAGTTCAATGTTTTGAATGATGAGTTGGGTGTGGATAATGATGATGTTGAACAC
>NW_020649815.1:0-4440 GCF_003573695.1 Papaver somniferum
AAAAACATCTACAAAAACACAAAATAACACAATAAGTACTTAATCGAGTCTAACAATACAGAATATTGAGAACAAAATAGACACATAAATGCGTCTATCAAACCAACATCGATTTTCTTGCATAGCTGCAAACAAAGCGGTATAAGAGAAGGCAAGAGAGTAAGTTAAGAAGAAATACTACAAAGTAAGGACCACTTACTGAGAATACTGAGAGACGAGAGAGAAAGCTGGAGTAAGTGTCCATGAAAGCTTCCATCTCTTGAATATCACCACGGCGGATCTCACCAAAGCTTTGAATGGAGCGAAGGCAGTCAGGGTCAAAGAACAGGTCTTTGGTGGCACGGTACTGAGCAGACAAGACATCCAGCTGCGAGGCTATCTCAAAAGAGCTACCAAGATGATGATGGTCGACTCCAACATAAAAGGGACCCTTGGAATCACGCAAGATGGCCTCAAGAATAACATCATCAGAGCTACCTATGTTCAAGATCTCAGGCTACCGACCTAGGATAGACTCAGCAACTGCACCTTCGCTCGTTTGAACACGAGTAAGGGGCATGACAGCTGAGCCCTCACCACGATGAAGGGATGGCAAGGTGGAAGATATAGGAACAGAAGGAATAGCCTGGGAGCCACCCAAATCCATGTCATCAGCAGAAGGAAGATTACCCAGCACGGTCCAATCTGGTGACGAAGACGGAGGTCCAACAACTTTGCTAGCAGGGGAAGTAGAAACAGACTGAGCACTCCCTAGTGAAGCAGGGGCAGCATCGAAGGAGAAGCTAGCTAGTGAAATCACAACCTTCTTCTTCTGCTGCGAATCTGAGCTACCAGCCCTCTTCGAAGGGGAAACAATCCTAGCAAAAGAACCACTAGATTGAAGAGAGGGGGCAGGAGACGAAGGTAAACTCTTAGATGCCACAACAACAGCTCCATCAGCAGCAGAAATAATGGGCAAAGCCTTGCTCGGTTCAGAAAACGAAGGCATCTTCAAAGACAACGTAGGTGCAGGAGCTTGGACAATAACAGGTTCAACCAACTGAGGAGGCACCAACTAGGAGGTTCTCACCCTCAGCAGAATCAGCTTGGACTGGGCTAGGGTTACCTTTGGCAAAATCCTCCTCAATATCATCCAGATGAGGGCTAAGACCGGTATCCTCAATATCCTCCATATCTTCGTCAACAGGATCATCAACAACAGCCTGGGGATCGTCATCCAAAGCTTCAAGATCGATCACAGTCTTCAACTTGCCCCTTCCCCGGGAAGACTGTAAAAGAAACACATGTGTCAGCTAAGAATCATGGGAAAAGTACTAAGGAATACATAATCACGAATGTATGATCCTTACCCCCGCAGGTGTACCGGATGAAGCTTTCATAATCCTAGTCCTGGTGGCCACGGAATTACCAGCAGATCCCTGAGCAGTCCCAGCAGAAGAAGCAGAGGCAGGCTGAAAACCATTAAAACAAAGACGCTAAAATGAGCGAAGACACTACGGCATGCATATATATCTAGGGATAACTAAGATACCCAACAGAAAAGGCAGAAGCAGAAAAAGATACATAAGCAATACAAAGGAGTTAGCAGAAAAGGATACCTCATGGGAAGCAGCAGGATTGAAAACCCAAGGCTGGTAACCATCATACTTCTCCGGAAGGGAAAGAGGTGAACGAGGAACTGAAGGGTCCGCAGTGGCAAAACCATAGGCCCAGGGACCAACCACACGAAGAGGTGTACGACCCCAGCGATCATCATGATCAAGGCAAATGCGATCAGACTTAGGAAAAGACATCCTAACAGAGTATGGGATCATAGTCAAACCAATCTTGTCAACCTCCTCCAGCAAACGAACACTGTTACCCTCCCTGATTTTCCTAGCAGTAACATGGATGCGACGAGGGCCAACGCTCCATAGAAGAAAATTAGTCTTCTGAATAGCATCAGCGTAGGTGGCATTGAAGTTGGCAGGGGTATAATCTTCACTCCTAGATCTTCCCTCAGCAAAGGGGTCATAGGACTCTAAGGTGGTCTTGCCCCTACTACGGTACCAGCACTCACGAAGGGCACGCCAAAAATTACCAGTATACTGATAGATTCCTCGAACTTGAGTCTTGTTCGCCGAGTCATCCCTAGTGGACAAGACATCATAATAGAAAGAATCCTTTCTACTATAAAGAGGAAGGAGCATACCTGCGGCCAGCTGACCAACGCTAATCAAAAGGTTGTTCTCATCATAAGGAAAATCTCGAATGAGAGACTAGGTGAGAACATCAGGGCCATTGACGAAGGAAATCTCGAACTTATGAAGGCCAAAGGACTTGGAGATCTCAGCAAGGGACATATGAGTATAAATTTCCTTGTCACGAAGCTGGATCCTTTGAATCTAATAGTGAGAAGGAGGAGGCGAAATATCCTCCGTGACGATCTCCTCAGCCACCGGCTCCGAAGCCCCCTCAGTTGCAAACTAATCATCCGCAGATGCCTCTGTTTCCTCAGGAGGAGGAGAAGGCGTAGCATCGGGATGATCCATCCACGGAGGAGGGTTAGTCAACGAAGATACCCTCGGACCTTTCCGCGCAGGTTCCTTCGGAAGCCTCATTATGCCTAACACCATCAGGAAGAACTCCATCATCAACAATGGCGGCAAAAAAATTACAGCACATCAAAGAAGCAAACAAGGGGCAGAAAATGGAAATTTTGGGCATGGGTTTTCAGTAAACCAACCAAAAAGACCCATTTTAAGCGTATCACGGGAGAAAACGAGAATTATTGATCGCATAGTTGCAGGCGAAGAACCATCATACCAAAAACATTATCGAAAACCAAAATAGAGTAAGACCCAACTCCTCATACAACCCAAATAAGTAAAGGAGAATAGTAATGATCACATGCAAGGAGTACAACAACTATCCTAAAATTGCTAGCCGAAAGCAAGAAACGAACAGGGAGAAGATCATGATCAAAAGCGAGCATTACTTACTTGTATGATCGATACAGTAAATCCAAAGCGTGCCGAAAATCGAAGGAAGAAGAGGAGCAGTCTGCAGCAGAGAAGATTCACCACGAAAGAGACAGAGAGCGACAGTTCGAGAATGAAGAAGAAGGGAGTTAATAAAACTCCCTTCTCTCTACTCCCTTCTTATAGGCGGCTGCAAAATCCAAAAATTTTGGATGTCCCTAAATTCAAGGGGAAGTTATTGCATGAAAAGACATGTGGGACTACCCAACCGGTACGTGCAAAATTGGCAGCGTAACGGAAGTTTTCTTCCACATCTACCAAACAACAGAAGATGAAAGAAAAGGGAAAAACTGTGAATACCAATATTTTGCAGTGCACGTGTCACTATCTTAGTGGCCGCATATATATCTAAAACTGTATAGCCTTTGCTAGGCATAGGAGCCTGAGTAGCGACGGATACCTCCGCAGATCTACTTTATCATATCCCAAGGGAAAGGACGTGAGCGGTCAAGATGAAGAAAGAAAAGGCTAGTCTACATAGGGTCAGCTGGCAAGGTAAAAAGGTAGATGACGCATCCAATCAGCATTAAATTCTCTAAATCTTATCTACACGCATGAGCCAAAGCACGTGGAGAGAGGAAGCGTGTCAAGACCCGATTGGCGGAAAAAAGCAGTGAACGAAGGTAAAACGCGTACTGAGGCTGGGTAGTTCCCGAAGGAACGTGGGTCAACTAAGGTGGCAAGATACAACTGGAGAAGCATGCGGTGGAAGAAGGTACCATTGATACGAAAAGTATATCAGCAGACGATAGACCCAGAGGCAGCAAAGATATACCAGGAGCAGAAAAGGCTATAAATACCAAGCCTCACCAACAAAATAAGGGCGTTCAATATCTAGGAGAGAAGATCTAGTCTTAATTTTATACCTCTTTAATGTTTAGAACTTAAGTAGTTATACCAACTTGAGTTCTCTCTATTACTTTGGGAAGAATTTAAGATCTTTGTAACCACCACATACTTAATAAAAATCAATCACTCATTACCCCGTGGACGTATGTCGAACCACGTTATATCTTGTGTCTTGTGATAACTTAGAAGTCTTTACATTATACTTATGTTCTTTGTTATTATTGAGATCGTGGATAGTCATTTATTACTTACCATTATCATTTCAACAGAGGTATCAATACTCCTTAGTATCAGATCCTTTGAGTTGTAAACATCACGTAGGCTACGGGAAAACGAGTAGTCACAATGAGGAAGCCAGTGAACAACTCAAGCACGTGCATGAGGAAGTACGTGGTAAAACCCTGGTAATCACGCTTTACAGAAGACTTAAGAGGCTCGGGTATTATTGGCCCTCCATGGAGACTCAATCAAGAAAGTTGCAAGGGTCCTGTCCAGATTGTCAGACACCACCTCATCACTTGGAGGTTCTAACACTTCATCACACTGGGGACTGGAGAGAACCTTACATGAA
>NW_020649816.1:0-350 GCF_003573695.1 Papaver somniferum
AAACGTTGTTGCAGAAGGGAGCAAATGAAAAGTCGAACCGTCGTGAAAGCATACCTCAGCTCCTTCAAAAGAACAAAGTAAGGATAACCAAGTTGCACAAACCTCGACCTAGCATCAACAAACGGGAAATGATCGGACAGACTCAAACCTCTCTGAAGTGACCGAGTTACTGGAAGTCTGGGTTCAAGATGATACAATCAACTTGATATTCATCAAACAGAGCCAACTGAAGCAAGATGGAGAATCCCAGGTACTGTCACCTTCATGGATTCATCAATCACCCGACAAGTAACTGCAATATTTTGAAGCACATCTTCAAAGAGAAGGTTGATCTACACAAGATTCAACTG
>NW_020649817.1:0-606 GCF_003573695.1 Papaver somniferum
GGCAAGAAGGGAGCGGTAATGAAATCCGAACCCTTATCTTGATTTGGCCAGGCCTTGCCCTTTACTAGGAAATTAAAAACAGTCCAAATTCGTCCTCAATCAATGAATCACCTTAAGGAATACAGTAACTCACTTACAGGAGATTCGCGAGTGTTTTGATGGACTTACCTCCCGTACCAGACGGGGGATGAACCGTTGAAGTCGACTCGGGCCACGACTCCTATGTCATGTACGAACCCGAGGGGCCGAGACGATCTCGTAATCGTCGTCCTTCCCGGCAAACAGTTTGTATTTAAGGATACCCTTCCGTAGGGTTTAAAAATAAAAATAAAAATGTCCAAAAGTCCAGAATAAAGTCCAAAGAAAAAGTCCAAAAATTATGAAAAATAAAGCCTATTTACAAATTCTAAAAAAAATAAATAAAATCTATATACAAAAAAAAATAATAATAATAAAAATTAAATCCTAAAAAAAAAAATTATGTCTTCTTTTTTTTCTTCTCTTTTAGCTTTTAGCTTTAAGCTTTTTGTTCCCAAGTCCTTAGTATTCCACTTCGAACCTGTAAATCAAAGACACAAAAAGAAACGTAAAAAGGAACAAATAATA
>NW_020649818.1:0-3451 GCF_003573695.1 Papaver somniferum
TGCATAACCAGTTATGCAGTACGCACGTTAGCGGATAACGGAACTAAACCTAACGGAAATACACGGTTCCACTACCGTTACGTTAAGAAGGGATTATCCGTTAGCTTATCGGTATCGGATATCCGTTTACCGCTATGTCGGATGGTAGCAGTAACGGCTAACGGATTATCGGTATCGGCTAACGGAAAATCGGTATCCATTGACAGGCCTAATTGAGGACTAGAGCCCCAAAGGGATACTAGTGCCTTAACCTCATTAATAAAAGTGTTTAAATCGTACCCCTTAGCTTTGTCTGGTTCCTTTCTTTCCAAATAGCAAGTAAAAGAACTTAAATTTTTCTTCCCAAATTCTTACCTTTTGGCTCATTCCAGTCCTGAACTTGCTCTTGCAAGGAAGGAGGAAAATCCAAACCACCTGTTATTAACTGTTTATAAAGTAATCCCACACTTGCCTGGCAGTAGTGTAATGGAGTAGAAGATGATCAACTGATTCTTGGTAGTTGTTGCAGAAGCAGCACATTGTATTTGACAGGCCACACCCTCTTTTATTGAGATTATATACACAGTGGGAATAGCATTTTGTACTGCACACCAAATGAAGAATTGCACCTTGAATGGGACATGCTTTTTCCTTGAACTTGTCTGCACCCTCTTATAACAGTTTGAGGTAGTGAGTCTGTCTTCCGCATCACCCTGAGTTGGTGGTATACCCAAAGAAGAATGCAGATTTACCAGTTTAGCTAACTCCCAAGTATTTGGCTGTTTTTTCGAAGTGATGCTCCATTGATAATCAGATTTTTTTCAAAGTGATTGCAGCAACATATTGCTGACAACAACCCTTTAGAAAACCGTAAATCGAAATTTTTTGATTTAAGATTTGAAAGATGGGGTATCTAGGGATCAGATTGGTAACAAATGGGAGTGCCCATATTGTCGTAACCAGGCTTAGGCTGGACACCCAATTCTCACATAGAATTGCGAGTTTTGACCACTCATCATTTCCCGTTATCTGCCTGAAGGATCATGGTTTTAACTGAGCATTTCCATCTTTTTTTATTACCCTCATTTCGACATTCCCTCCTTTGGACTCGTCGATGTGGGACTATTACATTTGAGGTAAGAATGATGTATGCACTCGTGATGATGACTTTGAGGGCGCCGTGGTTCAAAAAAGAAGACAGACAGCACGCAATTTGAATAGTAAACTGACAACCACCATTAGTCAAGTTGAAATGTAAGACAAAACCAACTAAAAGAAACCATAAAAAGTGTTGTCATCTGTTTTAAACTATCGTTTTCCTAGTTTTTGGTTTGATTTTTTCTTTTAGCCCAAAGGAACCAAACCAGATGGTTTCCTTTTCTAGTTCAGCTTTGTTTCCTAGTTTTATTTGATTTTCTTTTCTTAGTCTTGGTGTTGCTTTAGGAATCATTGAAGGCTACTATACAATAACAAGCTGCTCTAGCATTGTAGAAAAAAGCACATCCACCAAAGATTTTTTTTAAACTAGATTTTCTTCATCACCCAAGCACTGGAGTTGGCAATTCCATGGAGTCACTTCCCTCAGACATCGTACTAGATATCGTTTTTCGGGTTCCCGCAGAATCCGTTCTAGAATGCAAATTAGTTTGTAAAACTTGGGTAACTCTCATCCGCACAAGTAGCTTTACTAATATGCACCTCAGTCGCCAGCTTAACCATCTCCATGAAAATGATGACGACAGCGGTAATGACAATCTATCTGCTAAGGGGGAGTCGTCTCTCTTTTTTGCTTGTCGCGTTGACAATCAAGACGACTATCCAACTTTACTTTTCCATGGAGGACAATTAAGTATTGATGAGAAATACATTTACAGTGAAAATCTGAAAAGGATCTATTATACTCCTAAGCATCGTCATCCTTTATCCGGTCACTTAGTTGGCTCCTGCAATGGTTTGGTTTGTACGTTTCAACTCCAGAATTTTATGATGGATCCCATCTGTATTTGTAATCCCCTTACCAGAGAATATGTTCATCTTCCTCAATTAGTTGTAAAGAAAGAAAACATCCATCTAGATTTTATTCGTATAACTAGAAAACAGGTTAACATGCATGAGCATGTGGATTTGGTATATGTTCGATCAACCAACGAATACAAGGTTGTTAGAATCCAATACCTCGGATTTAAACAAGGAAATGTTGAAGTGTACACACTTGGCAGTGGTTGTGGGTGGAGAGTGACAGGCACAGTTTCATATCGAGTGCGGGCGACGTTGTTCGGGGGTGTGGGTACCTATACAAATGATGCTATCTATTGGGTTTCATCCAAGAATGTCGTGGCGTTTGACTTGGATGATGAGGAGTTTCGATTGCTAACTGCCCCTTCTTGTATGCAAGACATTAAGCAAAAAGATAGATATGGACTTGTAGCACTGGGAAGGCGTTTGTGCCTTTACCCAAATCAAGCGTGGAAATCTGGTCCTTGATGGAAAGTAGCGACGACTCGAAGGAGACCTGGTGTATGAAGTTTGATATAGATTACGAACCCGTAGTAGGCTCTTTTCCTCGTGATAGGATGTTTCAGCCGATTTTATTTACAAAAGGTGGAGGAATCATATTTTTATATGATAAATCCATGCCTTATTGTTATGACACGAGAACAACATTTTTGCGGATGATTTCCGACGAAGCAACAACCAAATATTTCAAAAATGTCAAAGTGATTGCTCACGTAATTACCTTTGCATCATTGGAAGCTACGGGAAAAAATTCAAAGAGATACACGGTTCGTCCATGTCCGGTTCGTACTGCCTGGGATGATGTTATTGATGAGCTGGACCGAGTTGCTCTTGGTAAGGAAATTGATACGACGCAAGGAGATTGATACGACACGTTTCAGACTCAGGTGATCAGCATTATGATATGCAACAAAAGACTAGTGCAGGACTAGTAGTGTTGCAAGACAACCCAGTAGAAATTACAACATCTGGCAGATCGCGAGAGGTCTTAATTTGCGTGAGACTCCTCTCTTAGGGCAACTCCTATGGTATGGATATTAAATCATCCGGTAACTAACGGATAATTTCTATATGTATGGAGCATCAAACTCTTTCTATTATGGGAAAATCTATTTAAATTTCCACAAATTTATATGTGGGCCCGTTTTATCAATTAAAATATTTACCCCAAATGTGTCATTATCCATCCATAAAAAATCCATCAAAACAAAAGTAACACAAAAACCCCAAATAAAATAATATGAATATTTGGGGTTTTTGTCTCAATATCAACCACTACCATTACCGACCACAACCACTACCATCACTGACCACCACCACCATATCCATCATCAATACATACCAGCACTACCGTCACCAACCACCACCACACCAAACCACCACCATATCCACCATCAACTACCTCTACTAGCAACCAACACCACATATACCAACAAATATTATAAAAAGCACCACC
>NW_020649819.1:0-501 GCF_003573695.1 Papaver somniferum
GAAGATGATGATTCTGTATCGGATCACACAGAAGGTGATGCCTTGTCCGTGCCGCATATTGCTGCAACTGCTGAAGCTTGCAGTGATATCCAGTCCGTGCAGCTAATGGAGGATGGTGGCTTATCTAAGCACCGAGGAGATGTTGCTGCTGGTGAGATAGCTTTACCTGGTTTGCGTACAGAAGATGCGAATTATGTCCGCAATGATGATGCGGAGTTGGTTTTGCGAAGTGTTGGTGCAGCACTTGAGGAGCTGGTGCATGATAATTTATCTAAGGAAGATGATGTTGATTTGGAGATTCAAGAGATGGAAGCTTATAGAAATTATGAGGCCATGAAGGAGGCAACTAGGCAACGGGAGGCTGATGCTGAAGCTGCCAAAATTCAACAAGATATTGCTAGAGCTAAGCTAGAGAACTTGAGGAAGCAGGTTTTGGACTTGCATCAATCTCCGGCTAAAATTCCAATTATGGCTGTTACCGAGGAAGCTAGTTTTAGTGAG
>NW_020649820.1:0-1852 GCF_003573695.1 Papaver somniferum
AGTTCATTCTCTTGAATGAACAGGTAATAACTCAAGATCTAAAACAGAATTATTTTTTAACATGAACACACAACAAAAATTAGAGTTCATCTTTTCGAATGAACACCTAATAAAAAAATATAAAAATAGACTTCATTCTTTAAATCTTTATCATCTTCAACAACAACAACAATAGCAGAGAAGAAGAACACAAAAATCATCATCATTCATGATCGTCTTTATCATCAAAAACCTAGAAAAAACGGAAGAAGTGCAATTGTTTTTGTCATCGGTTTTCTCATCATCGTTGTAAAGACCCTCAAGCTCTTCAACGCTATTTGACTAATTTATCGATAGTCAAGAGATGATTTAGCCGCTAGTGACTCGATTAGTCTAACACGAACGTTAATTAATAGGAATTAATCTAACATCGATCTAGTTACAAAATTAGTATCGTTAGATAGATCTCGAAAAGTTACGCAGATTTGACTACTCGAACGTGTCAGTCAGATATCGGACAAAGATGATTTCATCGAATAAGTATGAAGGGAAAAATAGTCATTTTGCAGTAAGCAGCCTTGGCTGCCCGTATCAATTTGTTGGGTGCCTTTAGAAAATTTGGTCGGCTTTATCTTAATCGAGAAGATTAACTCGTTCTCATTTTCTTTCTTCTTCTCCTTTATTCTACTTCTTTCTTCTTCTTTCTCCTCAGCTCCCCTGTTCCTGCTTCTGTTCGATTGAGTGGTATGATTGAGAGATTGATTTAAGAGAATCATTTGATGATGGTGAATAGATGATGAAGGGGGTGTTATAGATGTGAATCGTGATGAAGAACAGTTAGGGTTTCGAATCAGGGAAGATGAAATTAGGATTATAGATTCAATTATTGCGTTGAAGATTTAGAAGATAGGATATAAAGCTTTGACGAGTTGAAAAATCATGGATTTAAGTTCAATTGAAGTTCTGAAGTTGCTTTGGAGATGAATAGAATAATTAGGGTTTCTGAATTTTGTTCCGAGAATTCAATTGAGGATGAACAAGAAGAAGTTAGAAGGTGGGTTTATTCTTAATTGGATTTTGTCAAGTTTATTTATCCAGTGGATTTTGTTATCCTAGATACCCAACCTGTCCCTCACCCAGAGAACCAGATACCGATAATTTTAGGTCGCCCGTTTTTAGCTACATCCAATGCGATCATTAACTATCGAAATGGTATTATGAAATTGTCTTTTGGTAATATGAGCTAAACGTTTTTAATATTAGTAAGCTACCCTCTGCACTAGATGACTCGAACATAGAAGAGGTGAACATGATAGGAACATTAGTGGAGGAGTCATTACCAAACACTTTGTTAGAAGATCCATTAAAGAAGTGCCGAGCTCACTTTGGGATTGATTTTGATGATGATAATGTGATTAATGAGGTGAATGCTTAGTTAGATTCAACCCTTTGTTAGATACAAGTAATGGATGGAAACCTAAAGTCGAACCACTACCAGTTTCTATGTCTACCCTAGTTCCTTCATTGGAAGAGCCTCCTAAGTTGGACCTAAAACCATTGCCAGATTCCCTGAAATATAGGTTTTTAGGCCCGTCTGAGACTTTACCTGTGATTATTTCTTCCGTCTTGGATAGTGACCAGGAAAGTAGCCTATTAACTGTCCTTCAAAACAACAAGGAAGCTTTAGGGTGGACCATAGCTGACATTAAGGGTATAAGTTCCACAGTTTGTATGCATCGGATCTATTTAGAGAGTGATACCAAACCTTCTAGGGAGATGCAACGTTGACTAAACCCTAATATGAAAGAGGTAGTTCGAAACGAGGTCCTTAAGTTGTTAGATGCATGCATTATCTACCCCATTTCAGACAGTA
>NW_020649821.1:0-624 GCF_003573695.1 Papaver somniferum
TGGCCTAAACCAAGAAATGGCCATTCCAGACTTGCTTCAGTCACAAAGTGAAGGAGATGGGGTTGATCTTAGGAAGGGAAGCGAAGAAGGTGTTGAGATTGTGAAGGTGTTGGCTGTTTTATGACTTGTATCAGAAAGCTGAACTGGCTTGCAGGATGTAAGCTATCAATTCTGGTGTTTGAATACGATTGTATCAACACTTGGTTTCTGTCTTGTTTTTGTCTTGTTCGGAAATAGGTAATAGAACCTATTTATTCAAGTCATTGCGCCTAACCCACATTTCTCATGGGAAGTGGAGGAAGTGGAGTGATGAAGTAGTGCAGTCGTGGTAATCGTCACACGATCAGGTAAAGCCCACTTCTCCCATCATCACTAACCGTCCATGACTTCCTGACACGTTCTTATGATGGAGCGTTGTGCGCTGCACGCTGTAAACCGCCGTACCAATACCCCAGTAAGTATCCCCCAGTTTGTGACATGATTAATGTCTCGAGTGTGTGGATCGTGGGACCCATAAATGGTAGCATGTGATGCTAGATTAAATAACTAAGTTATTTAGGAAGTCGATATTTATGAAATATCGTGTGTATTCTATGCATGTAATGCATCAAATATATTCAACAC
>NW_020649822.1:0-358 GCF_003573695.1 Papaver somniferum
TCAATCATCCCACAAGCGACTGCCGAGTTTTGAAGCACATTTTCAAAGAGAAGGTTGATCCACAATAGCTTCAACTGGGGACTGAAGGAGTACACAAGAATCCTCTCCCAGTCAGAATCTTTACACTCTCTGAACAACCTATCAAAGCGGCAGTTCAATCCTTGGTCGAACGTGATTTGCGTTATCTGTCGAAGGCACAAAGGAGAGACATGTTCATAGTACTGAACCACATCGTGTCAAGAAGTCCATTCCGGAAATATTTCTTGAGTCTCCAGCCACATACCAAGAGATGTACGACTGGGGACTGCTTACCACAATCAATCTCAGAAGAAACGAATTTGGAAGAACGTTGATCGAT
>NW_020649823.1:0-473 GCF_003573695.1 Papaver somniferum
AGAAGTAAAAGGATAAAATATACCAGACTATTGAGAAAATGCAAAAAATCGGGAGTCACTGATCTGGAAACTCCACGAAGAGAGCTATCACCATCCAGGAAAGGAACATCGCAAAGAGTAGCGAGAGATTTGCAGGTATCTGCGAATTGGATATCTCCCATTCCGTGTAGATAATCATAAAATAGGCTAGATAACTTAGCCATAGAAGATTCAGGTGGAGAATCTTCACTAGCAGCAATATCATCATTGTCCTCATCACCCTTATCACTTTCAGAATTTTCGTGAGGAGGAATATTTGAAGGGGAAGAAGAAAGAACTTTGCTTTTCTTTGTAGGAGGACCAATTGATTTTTCTCTGCGAAGAGCACCTTTACCTTTATCACCAATCTTCGCAACATCAGCAGATTCTTCTTCTTCAGCAATAATCTTCACACACAGATAAGAATAAGAAATAGAAGCATGGAAGTAACAATA
>NW_020649824.1:0-962 GCF_003573695.1 Papaver somniferum
GTTGTTTCTACTGAGCACTATGAGAGAGTCGAAGAAAGATACATTTGGTTGCTTTGTTAGTCCGCTTTCAATCTGGCACAAGATCTTTCTAGCACTGGTTTAACTCATCACACGTAATTAGGCCAGCTGTGTAGCAGATGTCCCTCTCATCTTTATCTCTTCTTAATCTTATCTAGCTGTAAAGCAGCGGACGCATCTTACAATGTTTATCTAGCTGTGTAGCGGATATCTCTTTATTTAGCAGTGTTGCGGATGTGTCTCCCCTTTTCTTCAGTCAGCTTTAGAGCTGACACCTTTAATTTCTCTGGCATTCTAGTTACTTGGAGATAGGTTGAGAATATGTATGTCCTCATAGCTCCTTGGATACTTGTGACCAATTAGAAGTAATGGTTTTGTGGGTACACCTCTGGTAAACCCTCCCGAAATTAACTCGGTTTTATTTTTTATTAGTTTTGCTCGAGGACTAGCAAATAATAAGTTTGGGGGTATTTGATAGACACATTTTTCTGTCGAATTTGTCCTCAATGTTCTGTATTGTTAGTACTCGATTTCGTACTTATTATAGTGTTTTATGTTTTTGTAGATGTTTTTGGAAAAATAAGCTCTTGCGGCGAAATTGGCTCGAAAAGTGGTGTTTTACACCCCCGAAATGTGTTAAAGGCACCCCAAAAATGCGCTGAAGGAATCTCAGAAAAATTACTGTTTACGACCAAAAATACTATTTGCACCCCAGGGAAAGTGCTAAGGGGACACCCGTACAGGACTAAGGGGAGGACATCTCCTTCCCAAAATTCAAAAATGAAAAAAGGCGGGAAAAATGGCAGCACGTGTTTGGAAGGCTTAATCAACACTTTGGAACGTGAAGAAGATTTATAAGGAATTTAATCCAGCTGCAGATGCGTAAAAATCAAAATCATTGATAAAAAAAGAAAGAAAATATCCCGAGTAAAAGAAGATTATTT
>NW_020649825.1:0-353 GCF_003573695.1 Papaver somniferum
AGAAGTATAGGTGAATGCTTAGTTTCATAGTAGGCTTGTTTTCAATAACTCATAGTTCTCTAAAATTAAAGAATTAATAGATGTCACCTGGAACGCTATAAACTGTTTAAAACATCTAATAATATACAAAAACTGGTACATTTACGTGGATGGTTCAAAAGAATACATAGAAGTATAGGTGACTGCTTAGTATCATAGTAGGCTTATCATCAATAAATCTTAGTCCTCTAAAATTAAAAGAATTAATAGATGTCACCTGGAACGCTAAAAACTGGTTAAAACATCTAATAATATACAAAAACTGGTAAATTTAAGAGGATGGTTCAAAAGAATACACAGAAGTATAGGTGACT
>NW_020649826.1:0-3802 GCF_003573695.1 Papaver somniferum
AAAAACATGTTTTTGGACTAGGGAGTAAATGTTTTTCACGGGTGGACTAGCCATTAACTGGGTCATGAAAAACTGGATTAAACAGTAATTCCTGCATAAGAGAGAGATCCCGAAAACAAACGATTGTTGTCAGATGGGAAATCATGCATGGGAAAATAAAGGGACGAGATCCTCCAATGGAAAGTTGAGTGACCAGAAAAAACGAGGTCGATGGGCTATTACTCGTGGGAGTATTTAGACCCGGAACTTCGTCGCCGAAGTTAATGAGCTTTAAAAATGAATCATTTTGGTTAGAAACAATTTCAGACGATGCAGGCATTACACCCAACAGTGAGGAATGTCTAAAAAGGCTAAGTGATAACATACTTTGAATAATGTTATAATTACTACCTCCGTTTTAAAAAATAGTTTGGTTTCATGTACAAATTGCACATGAGACCAGCCTATTATTTTGAACCGGAGGGAGTGCATAACGATATACATTCGTTCGAAAGATATATTTGCAAACCTCTAACAGTTCGCGAAGTCGGGCCACAAGGTTTGAAAACCTTGGAAGTTTGTGAAAGTCAGGTCAGGCCAAAAGGGTTTGCAAACCTTGGCAGTTCGCGAAAGTCAGACGGTAGGGGTTTGCAAACCGGCTTTGTGAACCTACCTAATTCATGAACTCATATGTAACGGGATTGCAAACCTGGTTTGAAAACCTATTTTGTATGTGGAATTCAGGCTGACTTTGGTGGAACATACAAGTATGTTTACATATTGTCAAGCAGTTTTTTTTCCCACGTAATTAATTTGAAACATTCCCAATAGCCATATGCAATATGTGTTGTTGCTTGGAAAATTTTCAAATGATCACCTCTAAACAAAAATAGTTCTTAAACAATAAATTGTTTTTAACTAAGATTGTTAAGGATCTAGAACATCCATTACTTGAATCGTATTTCAAGAGTTTGAATAAGACAAGCTTGAACTCGAAATTTCTTCTTTCCAATATTAAATCTACTAAATCATACGACATAGTCTCATAAGATAGAACGCTAAACGCCATGAGTAAATAGGATAGGTCAGTCTTCACTTACCTCTTTGTTGATGAAGTTTTTGCAAAAATATTTGTTTGTTCTTCGGTTTTTACTTTTCGAGACTTATTCAATGATGTCTGGAACTTAACTACGTACCATACTTTAATCATAGTCTGAGACTTGACTTTAATATAAGGCTACTTAACATTTGGTACGCAGGAAATGTCCAACGCCTAACTTTGGTACCCAACATTTGAAATATTAAGGGTTGGTACTTTGACCCGCCGCTGATTGCTGAAGTCAATGTTTGATTAGTCCTTAATTTGTTTTTACTCATTCCTATCAAAGTATTATCTAATTTGACGAATTTACCCCTTAGAACTATTATCTTCTACCCATCTTCTGCTTGGATATTTATTTCCTGACTCGATCATCCCAAAATTTGTTTGGAATCTGAAACAAAAAAGACCAAACACTTCGTGTCTTTCCCAGAAGCTAAAACCACTCTTAATCTTCTTCAACCTCCATCGATTATCATCATCGTCAACGGCGGACTATCATCGGTTGCGAAGAAGAAAATTCAGTTGGAACTTTTTGACAAACAGGTTATGGAGATCATATTGTCATCAGTACATGACTTTTATAACCAATTTTAACCGTACATAACCAAATCAAATGTACCATCAGTAAGCATTTCATTTTTTGTCTCTGCCACTTCTATTAACCCTTCATTCTTCTACTTTCTTTAATGCTTCTATTGATTCGGCATTTTATAGAATCTAGGGTGTCTGCTAAATTTGATTTGCCTTCAATAAATTTTTCTAATGTTGATTGATTCTCTGTAAAAGAAGCAAAATTTGGTGGTTTTCATTATTGAATGATTTTTTGGGGAAATTTGAATCAAGAGAAGTAGAAAAAGAAGATGATTTGTTTTTTGAATTGGTTTTGAAATTTGGATTTTACTTTGATACACTACATTGATTTCCTAACTACACCGTGGAACTACATCTTACTATTTCGTTTCCTCTCGATGGTCTTCCTATTTCTTCTAAATTTGGGTTAAAGGGGATAGGAAAATGAATTCTCCACTCTGCCTAAAACACCCAGTTTAATATGTATATTCTTTTTTCATTTGGTTATTTTCTTAAAATCAGTGTTTCACCCAATCCATGTCTCTGCATCAACGGCGGTGTGAATATGACTAAGATACGAGGTTTTTATTAGGGATATACCGGTAACTTTACATATCTTTTGAATAAAAAAATGATAAAAGAAGAAAACTATCTGGTCAGGCGTTAACTTCAACAGTAAACGGTAGGTCAAGGTACCAACCGTTAATTTTTCAAATGTTGGGTATCAAAGCTACGCGTTGGACATTTATTGGGTACCAAACGTTAAATAAACCTTTAATATACTAGAAATCAAGATACAGTTTGTATATTAGACATTAACGATAAGCTTGAGACAACAAAACTTGTGAGTTTAACCGAGCGAAGCTCTAACAATATCCCCCTTTGCCAACTTTATTGACAAAACTATCAATACATATGAATATAACAGAATAAACCTTTCAGCTCAAATATCCATCGTGCTTGATTTCTTGAATCTTCAACATCTTCTTGAATTCTTCGTACTTCAAATTCTTATATGGTTTTGCATATGATCGTTTCAGCACCTTGGTTGTTGAGGATCCGTAGCGATAATAACTTAAGAGAATATTCGTTTAAAGCTAAAATGATAAAGTCAAACAACTCAGTGGTTGTTATATTGGTGAGTAGTATTTTACCTACCACTAAGTCCAACTGTACCAAAACTTTGAAGCAATACTACAATGATATGTTCTCCTCCTTACCTGTCTCTTTTGCATGATATGTGAAGCCTACAGCTTGGAATTCACCTCCCCTAAGTGAGTCTTCAAAGTTGTAACCTAGAATACAAATCTATGAAGAACCTAGGTTATAGAGGACGACTCTAGCTTAGTAACTAGGACACAAGAGTTCCAGGGATTGAGAAATCCAGTTGCAAGAGTCTCTCTATTTTTAGATTTTCAAGGATTTGCTAGCTTTAAATTCAAGCTAAGGTAGCTTGAAATCCAAGAAAATACTTTCTCAGTTTAGATGAAATTCTTATTAGGAGTTCATGTAAGCATGTGAAAAGTCCGCCTTGAAAATACACAGAAGAATATGCATTATGGTCCAGGGTTATGGAACTGTGCACAATAATGGTTCTTAGCGGCTCAACAACCTTTGAAATTAAAAACACGTACATAGATAGTGGTGTTCAACAACACTCAAGACTTAATCAATGATCCACAATCACAATATTATTTACTGAATAAATTTTGTCTTATAAGTGTCTATGAGAAACGTAGAAAAGTCGAACATAAACCTATAGAATAGTTTGTGTACTTCTGTTAGACTGGAACTATACAGGTTTGAAAACCTCTGACAGTTCGCGAAGTCAGACCACAAGGGTTTGCAAACCTTGGCAGTTCGCGAAAGTCACGCCAAAAGGGTTTGCAAACCATGGTTGTTCCATAAATTCAGATGGTAGAGGTTTGCAAACCGGGTTTGTGAACCTACCTAATCCACGAAATCAGATGTAACGGGCTTGCACATCAGTTTTGTAAACCTCTACAGTATGTGGAATTCAGACTGACTTTGGTGGAACATATAAGTATGTTTACATATTGTCAAGCACTTTTCTTCCCCACATAATTATTGTGAAACATTCCCAATAGCCATATGCAATATGTCTTATTGCTTGGGAAATTTTCAAATGAT
>NW_020649827.1:0-748 GCF_003573695.1 Papaver somniferum
CAATAGAATACACAGAAGTATAGGTAACTGCTTAGTTTCATAGTAGGCTTGTTATCAAATACTTATAGTTCTTTAAGATTAAAGAATTAATAGATGTCACTTGGACCGCTAGAAACTGTTTAAAACATCTAATTTTATACAAATACTGGTAAATTTACGAGGATAGTTCAAAAGAACACACAGAAGTATAGGTGATTGCTTAGCTTCATGGTAGGCTTGTTATCAATAAATCATAGTCCTCTAAAATTAAAGAATTAATACATATCACCTAGAACGCTAGAAACTGTTTAAAACAGCTAATAATATACAAAAACTGGTAAATTTAAGAGGATGGTTCCAAAGAATACACAGAAGTATAGGTGACTGCTTAGTTTCATAGTAGGCTTGTTATCAATAACTCATAGTCCTCTAAAATTAAAGAATTAATAGATGTCACCTAGAATGCTAGAAACTGTTTAAAACATCTAATAATATACAAAAACTGGTAAATTTATGAGGATGGCTCAAAAGAATACACAGAAGTATAGGTGACTGCTTAGTTTCATAGTAGGCTTGTTATTAATATCTCATAGTCCTCTCAAATTTGAAAATTAATAGATGTCACTTGGAACGCTAGAAACTGTTTAAACCATCTAATAATATACAAAAACTTGGAAATTTAAGAGGACGGTTCAAAATAATACACAAAAATATAGGTGACTGCTTAGTTTCATAGTAGGCTTGTTATCAATAACTCACAGTCCTCTAA
>NW_020649828.1:0-1758 GCF_003573695.1 Papaver somniferum
AATTTAAAACCAATCTCCAATGTTTATTAATATTACTTGATGGATTGTCAGATGGGGTGCTGGTGGACCTTAACGGGTGGCTAGATGATGAGTGTATTTTAGCCGTTATCAAAATGACGAGTGTACTTTTGTAACTGTTAATCCCACAAGATTTATTTTATTTATCTCCCTTGAATCACTTGGGAAAGTCTTGGTCCGGTTCCACCATTCCCCTTTTAGCTTCATGAAGGAAGTTGTGAGTGCTTTGACAAGAGGTGGACGCACTATGTTTGTACCAAGAAACTCAAGATTCAAAATCCTTATACCATCAGGGGTTGGAGCTAGGGGCTTTAGGTGGTCGGTTGCTTTTATGAAAACTGAAAAGGGATTTTTAATAAATTTCTTATAATTAATTATAACGAGATCATTAATGACTAATTTTCACTTTGGTTTTCCCTCGTCATTCTTTCGTACTTGTAGAAGACCTTGCAATTAATGGTGGCGTAGAAGTGATCCATATGCAAAATGTTGTATCATGCCTTGAATACGGTTTGTATTCAGTTGGGCTTTTCCCCTTTAGAGATAAGGGCCATTTTGTTTTCTCTTATCTTCTTAATAAAGAGAGAAACTCAGGTGAAGAAAGTGTGAGGCACCAAAAGGGGTTAGGGTTCTTGAGAGGGGATTGAGTGCAAATACCTCGTAATTTTGTTGGATACATATTGAAATCGTTGTTGGTAGGTCGGTCAAGGTCTAGATTAGGAAATCTAGTTGGTTAAGGAAACCAAGTACTTGTGTCCTAAGTATAGCAGCTTAAGAGGTTTGTCTCTTACAGCTAAGTTAGGAAATCCTATACTTGTAGGAAAGTAATCCTTGTTAAGGAATGTGTCCACTCCTATTGATGTGTATAAATAACCATAAAGAGAACTAGAGAAAACACCCCAGAACTAGTAAGAGTTCTCTTCTTCACTGCTTGAGCTTTGTATATTCCAACCTATACGGTGATATATAAAATTGTTATTCCTTCCCGAGGATTCAACCTCGTTAAATACATGTTCTTCTTGTGTGTGTGACTGTGTTCTTGGCAATACCGAGGTACCTTTGTAGCAGTGAAACCTAACGCTTCCGCAGGCTTTGGCGCAACAATTGGTATCAGAGCAAGGAGACGCTCTTGGATACGGGTACTCGGATTGTAGTTGAAGTGAAGGTATTTTTCTGAAGATTGCTTGAGGTAACACTGATCTCAAATGTTCTGCTTTTATCTATATTTGGTTGTTTGTGAACAATAGTTGACGGGGACGACACAGTTGATCCGAAAAATCCTTTAGGAGAACATTCAGAGTCCACAATAAAGATAAAGAAACAAAATAAGAAATACTTCATTCACATAGATCACAACTCAAGGTAGAAAAGTTTACAGGAACCAATAACTTTGGTTTATGGAGAACGAACGTGATGGATGCTCTTGTTCATCTTGACCTAGAAGAAGCTCTAGAAGGTCAGCAAGTGGAGATGTCTGAAAAGCAATGGAACAAGATGAATAAATTATGTCTTGCTTTGATATGAGGGTGTTTAGAAATTGCAGTAAGAGTTACTTATCATCACGAGACTTCAGCTAAGGATCTCTGGGAAAAGCTAGAGAAGGAATACCTTGTGAAGAACGTGGCCAAGAGGATACATCTTAAAAGGAATTTGTATTGCTATAACATAAAGAGAGGTGCAACCCTAACCGAGCACCTAGATTCATATAATAAACTTCTTGCTGAGTTGGTTAACTAGGAT
>NW_020649829.1:0-401 GCF_003573695.1 Papaver somniferum
GCATCGGAGGATTGTCAAAAAAAAGAAGTGCATGTATGTATACCTATATATCGAGGGCATATCATAATGAAGCTCGAAGCTTTGTCCCATGCTTGTCAAGAAAAGAAGTCAATATACAAACTGTGTCGGATCGGTCCATGCATGTATAGCCATAAGACATATATAGGGAAGGGAAGTTGGCTGGGAGAGTGGTGCACGATCATTGTGCGGCATGACATGCGGCTTTGACGGTGTTGCATGATCATTATGAGGCTTTGGCAAGGACGGTGCAACGTACGGCCGAGGGAGTTGGTGAATGATTTTCAATGATTTTTCCTCTCCTAATCTAATTTGTAGAAATGCAAATAAGACATATATAGGGAAGGGACGTTGGCTGGGAGAGTGGTGCACGATCATTGTGC
>NW_020649830.1:0-359 GCF_003573695.1 Papaver somniferum
GAAAGCACTCACCTGGTGGTGTTCATCACGTAAAGAAGAAGGACCAGAAAATCAAGAAGTGGATACCAAAGAAGATCAAGGAAAAAAACGGAAAGGAAGCTGGCAACGACTTCAAATCATCGACACTCAAGTTAATTCCTAAATATCTTGATGATAGTAAATTCTATGATAATTTTGGTTCATCATCAGAAAAGAATAGAGTTCCTAATAAATCAAGTAAAAAGAAATTTCCTGATAACCTTGAAAAGCTTAAGCTGTCTCATTCAGATACTTAGTATCTGGGAGAAATACACTGACTCATAAAGCGCTCAAACCTAGTTTGATGAGTTCAGTGTATATCGTGGAATGGTTCAAAACTT
>NW_020649831.1:0-886 GCF_003573695.1 Papaver somniferum
CAGGGATCTGTGAGTTTCTCTTTTGCAAAAAATCTTAAAAATGTTAAAGTTTCCCTCAATAGTTGGAATAAAAATACTTTTGGCAACATTCAAAACAATATCTCTAGGATCAAAAAGGAGATAGAAGTGTTGTCTAACAATAGCAATAGATGCCATACTACTCTAAAGAGATTGGAAACCTCTCTGAGTAAATGGCAGGATATTGAAGAAAATTACTGAAAAATCAAAAGTAGGAATCAGATAATAAATATGGGTGATAGAAATACCTCTTTCTTCCATAATGTTGCCAGGACAAGATACAACAGGAATAGAATTGAGTCTATCAAAAATCCAAATGGCACCTGGTTGGAGAAAATAAGTGAAATCTCAAACTGTCTAACTGACCATTTCAAGAGCATCTCCAATACCAACTCTCCTGTCCTAAATAAGGATTTGATAAATCTAATACCATCTTCTATTACTGATAAAGAAAATGAGCTCCTCCTTGAAACACCTAAGGATGCTGAAATAAAAGATACTCTGTTTGCCATGGAAGGAAATAAATCTCTTGGTTCCAATGGTTTGCCCCCAAATTTCTTTCAAGATAATTGGGAAACCATAGGAGAGGATCTGATAAAACTAGTTCACAATTTCTTTGATACTGGATATATGCTAAAGGAAATGAATACCACTTTTATATCCCTCATTCCTAAGGTCCAACTACCCTCTACGCCAGGGGACTTTAGACCAATATCTCTTTGTAACACAACTTACAAACTCATTTCCAAACGAATGAAACCTTTGCTGTGTAAGATCATCTCTCCCTACCAATCTGCCTTAATTCTAGGGAGGCAGATAACTGACAACACTATGGTTTCTCATGAGATTATTCATAATATGAGAACCA
>NW_020649832.1:0-1154 GCF_003573695.1 Papaver somniferum
AATAATTTTCAAACAAAAAATCAAACTAAAATTAAGTAATTATTTAATATTATTATCAACTGTGTTATTAAACAAATATTTTATTATATAATATTTTTTTATTTTTGTTTTTATTTTATAATAAAAATCAAGCTAAAATTAAATAAAAATTTTATATTAGTTTTACATGGAGTTAGTTGGTAGCCTAGCAACAATTTGCGCCCAAATTTCTTTTATTATTTGTTTTTATTTTTATTTGTGACAAACTAAATGAAATAGTATCATAAAATAGTTTGAAAATAAAATATAATAATGTTTAAAGAATAAAATATAAGAAAATCTTATGCTTTTGTAGCTTTTAAAAGCTTCTCCTCCCCAGCTTTTAAAAATTGAGGAATTTGAGAAGTTCTTTGGGTAAAAAATATTTTGATTTTTTTTTATCAAAAACCATTCAAAAATTATTAACATATATAAATTTTGAAAGTGCTTTTGAAAAAATAAAAACATTACCAAACCCAACCTTAAAAAGGGTTATTGATCGTGAAGTTTTTAAATTGTTCCTCAAAAATATTATTGCTTTAGATGATCCAGAAGTGTGTTCAATCTGTCTTCGAGATATCGATGGTGGTGTTGGTGATGCTGTAGTTTCGAATTATTCATCACATACTTTCCATAAGAAGTGCATGGTGGAATTAATGGTGGGGACAAAAATTCAGATTCCTTGAGATTAAAACTTTTATTACTATTCTTAGGGTTCTATTATTTTTTTTCTACTTGTAATGGTTATTCGATTTTATAAACAGAGGAATGTCAATAAATTATCCTAGCTTAATTAGGAGCGATGGTTTCTAATTGGGGGCCATGGAATTTTGTTTGCCCCCAAATTTTTCAGGAGTGTAAAAATCGGAAGATGAATATACTATTTTACCCTTGATTATATTTTTTTCAAGTAACGACCCTTCACCGACATTAACGACAGTTTAGGGTCGTCATATACATCATGATCAAAACAATAACGACTCTAAACTGTCATACACTAATGACTCTTTTTAGAGATTAAGGACAGTCTATAACGACATTTCTAAAATTTTAACGACTGTTTAAGTCGTCAAATGCGTAACCAAAACACTAACGACCCTTCCAAAGGATCGTCAGGGAATTGATCATTTTTATGA
>NW_020649833.1:0-544 GCF_003573695.1 Papaver somniferum
TTTTGAAGTCTAGGCCTTATAAATAAGATTTTCTACTTAGAGAAGTTTCGAGTGTACATTCGAAAAATACACACACGAAAAGACTCGAACGCTATAATTTAGCTCAAGAGGTGTCTATATTGATTGGAAACATGCTAATGATCAGGACATGTTGGTCTATAGACCCAGATCATCTTGATATTTTAGCAAAATTTTGATATCTAGGCCTCATAAACAAGATTTGTCTACTTAGAGCAGTTTCGAGTGTACATTCGAAAAATACACACTCGAAAAGACTCGAACGCTATAATTTAGCTCAAGAGGTGTCTATTTTGATTGAAAACATGCTATTGATCAGGACATGTTGGTCTATTGACCCGCATGATCTTCATATGTTAGCCAAGTTTTGAAGGCTAGGCCTCATAAACACGTATTTTCTACTTAGAGCAGTTTCGAGTGTACATTCGAATAATACACACTCGAAAAGACTCGAACGCTATAATTTAGCTCCAGAGGTGTCTATTTTGATTGAAAACATGCTAATTATCAGGACATGTTGGTCTAT
>NW_020649834.1:0-711 GCF_003573695.1 Papaver somniferum
AAAAAAAAAAAGATTAGAACAAAGCCAATAAAGTACAGTTTAAATCAAACGAAATCTTAACAAAAATCTTAAACCCTTTTTTATTCCTTAAACCCTAAAAGGAATATCGTTTTTACCCGGTATTCAAAATTAGGGTTTACACTATCGGCTGCTATCGAAACAGGAAACTTGTAAATTAATGAAACAATTTCTAAAAAGAAACAATGAAGAGAATAAACGAAAGAAGAAGCTGCAGAAAAATAAGAATAAAGGGGAAGAAGAATTGGTAGGGTTTTTGTTTTCTGCAGGTCAAGCATATCATCTCCTGTTTGAAGTCTGAAAGATCTCAACTCCACAAAGAATCTCTTGTATAACATCTTCAAAAGAGATTAAACTCTCACGGAATCTCTTGCCTCGCGGAATATTTGATAGAATCTCTTGTATAGCAAAAGAGTTAATATTTGATAGAAATCGTACCTGCAAAATAAGAAAAACAGTGAACAATCAAAAAAATCTTAATCATTAATCACTAAATCTAAACGAAATTAAACAGTGAATGAAAGAAAGAGAGCAAGATAGTAGAGATGCAGCAGGAGAAAAAAAGGAGGGAACAACAATACCTAAACCTCAAATTGAATCTCATCTTCAAACTTTCCTTCAATCGACGAAACCCTAAACCCTAATAGTATCTCATCTTCAAAAACTGTATCTGCAAAATAAAAACAAATTACC
>NW_020649835.1:0-428 GCF_003573695.1 Papaver somniferum
CAACAAAAACAGCAAAAAAGAAGTCCAAGATTCCTATTGGTCTAAACTTCTCTAGTGGGCACAGGCAGGAGGCTTTCTTTGTAAATGAAAGCCCCAAACGGAAGTGGTTCACGAAAGTGAGACTTTTGATCCTTCAGAATAAACTGTGCATCCTTGCTAAAACTCTTCTTCCTCCAGTCGTAAAAATAGAATGACAGATCATCCCCTTCTTCGGATTTTATGATGAACAAATCTGTATCCGGAACAGCTAAAATGGAATTACGTATTCGCAGTTTACATTCAAAAGGCGGTACTATGAAGGTCTCTTCTATCCAATAGAAATTACTAACAGTGCCTGCGCTGCTTATAGACGTTGTTGCATTACTGATATCTGTCAGTTTCTTGTGTTGAACATCATCGCCATCATCATATAACACACACATCTTCAT
>NW_020649836.1:0-908 GCF_003573695.1 Papaver somniferum
GGAAATAACATCTATCCGTATTAAGCAGCATTTGTGCAATCACAATAGAATACACTATATGCAGGAGCATATTATGAACAGCTTCCCACTTTTACCCGAGGAAACTGATACCACTCTACAACACTCTATTGCTCCCTATACTCTGAATTCAGCAGAAGAGTTTCAGAATAATATCAAAATATGCACTCTACAAGACCCTGAGAACTCATTATACTATATTGCACTAATTATGACAGATTTTGCAGGAAACATCATTGGCGCTAGAGGACATCCAGGATACTATATATGGAGAAAGGGAAGAAATAGGAGAGACAGACCTAGCATTCCAATGGGTCAAAGAGTTGCAACACACAAAGATTGTCATATCTGCTGAGTCAATGGATGTTCTGGTTCGCTTCAAGCTTCTCTACCATGAAGCAGTTAGAGGAAGATTTCACCTTAGTTATCATGAAAGAAGAAACTGTCAAGAAGAAAGTAGTAGAAATATTGGTATTCACCCAATATCTTTTGTTTTATTGAATCTTAGCATCATCCATCGTCTTCAAAATATGGCTACGCTTAATTTATCACTTTCATGTAAAAACAATGTTGGCAGGCTAAGTGGTACTTATACTACCAATGCCCACACAAATTCTCTGTTCCGGTCTTAAGTGCCTTTCTAGGCCTAAGCTTTTTCTAAAATAAAAAAAAAAAAAACTTTGCCTTCTTTCTGTTTTCCCACGTGAACAATAAATGATGTGCACCCCACTGGAAAAAGGGATGTTGCACTAAAACATCACTAACCATCTCATTCTCCCAGGCTTCCATTTTTGGGTGAAAGTTGTGTTGGCAGACATGCATGCATTCAGAACTCCCATTCTATGTCTATTTACCATTCATCTTTCACATTTTTATGAGTACTTAAGAGT
>NW_020649837.1:0-2397 GCF_003573695.1 Papaver somniferum
TCTAATCTTCCGTCTCTTTTCAAAAACATTGATAATGCAAAGGACAAGCAAAGGAATCAGAAGAAATATTTGAAGAATTATGGAAGCCTCATACCAGATGGATTTCCGTAGAGAGGGTTTCGTTGAGACTAAAATTGACGCACTTACAGTACATTATGGCCCATCTATTTACCTCTCCCCCATTTCCTCTGTAATGTCAGTGCATTTTCTGAACTGTATGGCATGAGAAAGGCGCGCTTCCTTTCTAGGAAATTAAAACACGAACACGATTTTTCTCCAGACCTCGAATCATAGGAAATTTGTATTGCAGATCCCTATTTCAGTATTATTTACAACAAACAAGTTTATGCAAATATTCATCCGTTAAACTAAAGTCAGGTAAACTTAAATATCGCCAAATGTGCATTTAACAAAACACGATTACTAAACTCCAAATTTGCATAAAAAATAAACAAAAATGAGATGTAAGGACAGAGAGTAATAAATAACAAACACAAAGGTTTCAAGAAAGGTGCCATCTGTTTCCTACCCAATATCAAAACGAAACCATTATATTTGTAAGTACGGCTTTCCTCCTTCAAGCTGCTATTTATCTGCTGATGTTTTTCCTTACGCCTCCAAACTTGGTTCCATAGTAGCTTTTGCACATGTACAGTTTCTTTTTTCCTTCTTTTTGGTCCCCTTTTTACCTTCAATTCTGACTTCACCCATGACTCGAACCCTTCTCTTTTTTGTGGTCGAATTTTCGTGCATATGGATAAGTCGTCGAAATCCTTTTTCTTAGTCCTTATAAGATGTGATTCAAAGTCTTCTACTTCAGTTAATTCCAAAATCTTTGTATCTTCCTCTCTCAATGCTTTTAGTGATACAAAACTGTTTACATGAAGTACGGCCTCCCTAACTTGTGTAGAGAACTTTCTTTTGAAATCCAGAAGATATTCCAGTTGGTTATTTCGATCTTGTTTCAAGTCATGGCTGTAGAAAGAATGCTTATTGAAAAATAGAACTTCATTATCCTTCGTAAGGGCGAATGTTCCGGCCTCATATGGATATCTATTTGTACTGGTGCCAAAACTCAAAAGTATTAAAATCTCTACTCCGATGACGGTATTGGGTTCCTTTTCCTTCGTTATTTAATGACCATATGTCGTAGAAATTGGGCGGCAAGAAGTAGAAATTGGGCGGCAAGCAATTGAAGTTCTAAGCACATAAAACGATCAAAAAAAGAAGAAAGAACGTGACGTATCTAAAGAAAAAACTTCGAAAGTATGTTGCAAACCAAATTTGTTGTCATTTGTGAGATCACGGTCAAGTATTTTTATCTGCTAGCTATCAAGGGTTAGACACATAACGAAAGTCTGATGGAAAAAAGACTTTTCCAACTGGGACGCCATTTCCGAAATTTGTAGAAGTGCTTGTACCAGTCTTTATAGCATTTGGGAACCCGTAAAGTCGGAATCTTGAATTTCTATGTTTCCATTCACTTGAGAAGACTTTCCAGGAGCGTTCTTGCACTTGTCCGCCCATGATTCAGCGCAAGATAAAGTGATGGATGCATATGCGCGGTATTGAGATCCCCATGCACTAAGAAGCACACACGTTACAGAATCCATGGGATCTAGAGTCACCAGTGAGTACCTTCCACCGTTTACTTTCAACGTCAAGAGGGAAGATGGGTTTAAATTTTATAGATCCCATTCCCAGTTTATACGGAATGTTTGTGCAAGTTAAATGGGCCTGTGTTTGGGAAGCCCAATAAGCAAGAGATCGAGCTATTTCTTCTGCAGCTGTATACAAGAGACGCGACGCCTTTTTCTACACCACGAGTCAAAGGGACGTCAAGTCCCCCATGAGTGTTAACTCACTACTCCCTCCGTCTTTAATTAACAGACCTAATTGGCTTTGTCATCAAAATTTTAAGGAAATCCTATCAAATGTTATGACTAACCTTTGGCTAGCCCTATTTAATATTATGTTATTACCAAAACTGAAATTATTATATTAAAAATAAAAAAATATAAATGATGGTATTATTATTTTATGAGATATTTCAAGAAAATAGAAACAAACTTATACTGGTTTTATTATGAAATCCACAATTAAAACGGGATGTACTATCTATAAAGCTAGTGGTACTACGTGAATCAATTAATATGGACACCTTGTGCTTATGAAGAATGCCAGGTATTCTGATGGTGTCTCCTGTGACAATGCCTGTAAGAGCATGTAATGATACCTCCATGTCAGATTGCACTGGTGATTCTATAGATTCCTCAAAAACCTCATCCTCTTCCTCAGTTTCTTGTGAGTCAGAGGGTTCCATCTGTAACATGAATATCTTTTGTTTCCCTTTGCAGAGGTGGCCTGGTTTGTAAACAACATCACAATTATAACACA
>NW_020649838.1:0-905 GCF_003573695.1 Papaver somniferum
GGAAATAACATCTATCCGTATTAAGCAGCATTTGTGCAATCACAATAGAATACACTATATGCAGGAGCATATTATGAACAGCTTCCCACTTTTACCCGAGGAAACTGATACCACTCTACAACACTCTATTGCTCCCTATACTCTGAATTCAGCAGAAGAGTTTCAGAATAATATCAAAATATGCACTCTACAAGACCCTGAGAACTCATTATACTATATTGCACTAATTATGACAGATTTTGCAGGAAACATCATTGGCGCTAGAGGACATCCAGGATACTATATATGGAGTAAGGGAAGAAATAGGAGGGACAGACCTAGCATTCCAATGGGCCAAAGAGTTGCAACACACAAAGATTGTCATATCTGCTGAGTCAATGTATGTTCTGGTTCGCTTCAAGCTTCTCTACCATGAAGCAGTTAGAGGAAGATTTCACCTTAGTTATCATGAAAAAAGAAACTGTCAAGAAGAAAGTAGTAGAAATATTGGTATTCACCCAATATCTTTTGTTTTATTGAATCTTAGCATCATCCATCGTCTTCAAAATATGGCTGCACTTAATTTATCACTTTCATGTAAAAACAATGTTGGCAGGCTAAGTGGTACTTATACTACCAATGCCCACACAAATTCTCTGTTCTGGTCTTAAATGCATTTCTACGCCTAAGCTTTTTCTAAAATAAAAAAAAAAACTTTGCCTTCTTTCTGTTTTCCCACGTGAACAATAAATGATGTGCACCCCACTGGAAAAAGGGATGTTGCACTAAAACATCACTAACCATCTCATTCTCCCAGGCTTCCATTTTTGGGTGAAAGTTGTGTTGGCAGACATGCATGCATTCAGAACTCCCATTCTATGTCTATTTACCATTCATCTTTCACATTTTTATGAGTACTTAAGAGT
>NW_020649839.1:0-793 GCF_003573695.1 Papaver somniferum
AAGTTTATTCGACATTGAAGTTGTTTTATGAGTTTCTTGCAATAAGGAGCTTTTCTCCATCCAAAGAAAATGTTAAATGAGTTCATGTTTCTAATAGAAAAGGTTTGCAAAATGAAAGAAATCTTTTTTTGCTAAGAATTATGATGCCCTGGCTCTGGGTAGAATACAAACTGAATGTCTTACATGATTCTACTAGAGAAGGGTATAAAAAGAGCACACTGACTTCTAGATTTGTGTTTTTCTGATTAGTCGACCAAAATAACTGCTGAAGGGTATGCTAATTTGATCAGTCTTTTCTCCTCGGCAAAAAAAGACTAACATTATCAGGAATCATTTGAGTTGCAGAATCTTAAGCGATGATGTTGCGCCCAAGAAACTTTCGGATGTGAACAACAAGGAGCGTGAAAACAAATGGTGGAGCCTATTGACAGATTGGTGTGGAATCACGGGCAATTTTTCAGACCTCTGCATACTTCCTGAATGTAGTCTCTTGATAGTTGCGAATTTGGCCACTAAATCATCGTACTCGGGATATGGCTGCTGCAAGAAAAGGAGGAACTGCTACTACTTCCTTAATGTTGTCTCTTGATGGCTGCGAATTTGGCCACTAAATCATCATACCGGGGTTGGTTTGGATGGATATGGCTGATACAATAAGAGGAAGAACTAGTTCTATCACGCTGCTGAGATTGAAAGTTGTCTCCCATTTCCTCCACAAATTGAAGTTCCTCTTGAAATATCTCCTTAGCATTTTCGAATAAAAAAACTCATTTGTGTTTTTCTTGGATTATGC
>NW_020649840.1:0-269 GCF_003573695.1 Papaver somniferum
AGAATACACATAAGTATAGGTGAATGTTTAGTTTCATAGTAGGCTTGTTATCAATAACTAATAGTCCTCTTAAGTTAAAGAATTAATATATGTAACCTGGAACGCTAGAAATTGGTTCAAACATTTAATAATATACAAAAAGTGGTGCATTTAAGAGGACGGTTCAGAAGAATATACATAAGTATAGGTGAATGTTTAGTTTCATAGTAGGCTTGTTAACAATAACTCATAGTCTTCTAAAGTTAAAGAATTAATAGATGTCACCTGGA
>NW_020649841.1:0-362 GCF_003573695.1 Papaver somniferum
TAAACTAAACATTGTCCTCAATGTTTCAAAATATGGAAAGAATTAAAATGCAACATATGGAAAGGGACATGCTGAGTAGAGTAAAAGGAGAGAGAATACCCGATTTCGGCGAAAGCAGAATTAAAACTCCGTTATTCAAGGCAAAAAATCCAACATATTTCAGCCGAGATCATATTGGATTTAGCAAAATATATACAAAAGGAACAAAAGGGTTTTTAAAAAAATTTATCTACTGGATTATATACAAAAAAATTCACCATACACTAACAATCTAAAGAGTTGAGGATCAACCCAAAAGAAAAAGTGTAAAGACATAGAAAGTTTCAAAACACTAAAATTGGACTGAAATGAGAGAAAAATAA
>NW_020649842.1:0-763 GCF_003573695.1 Papaver somniferum
AATAGACTAGGAATAGAATAGAGGTTATTCACGGACTGGACGAGGGAATAATTCGTGAACCTGTAAAGATCGTAAATTATATGTGAAACCCACAAAAGTCGCATAAATGATAGGGGAGTACATTAGCACATGCGTATAAGTCTTGAAATATAATTCAACATCCAAAACAAAAAAGGGGGACTAACTTTCACTCTATGGTATAAACTAAAACTTATTTTTGAACCTTAGTTATAGTTATACATACAGAACTGGTTCAATTTAAACCTATACAGATATTCATCTAAAATATTCTGAGACTTTAGCATTGCCTGGTATAGATGGTAGATTTTCAACAAATGTCAAAACCGTAAAATCATGATACTGCATGTTTCTGACGCGGTTTCAGGGATCCATGTGACTATTCGTGTTTTACGAAGTATGATGCATATGTCACTCAAAAGGCCTCTCCGGAGCATTCGACACCGGGCATTTCATCATATCCTCTATGTAGAATAACGTAATTAGGCGGTTCTCCGTAAGATTGAGAGCTTAACCCCTTCAAAATGCCGGTGACACTCACTGTTCCCTGACTACATAGAGGAATTCGCCTCTACGTAGAAGAACAATTGGGCGGTTCTCCGTAAGATTGAGAGCAATAACGTCTTCAAGACGGTGATACCCACTGTTCCTGACTATGTAGAGAGGCCCGTGTATAGACTCAGGCAGACCTCCATACATGAAATGTTGAGAGGGAAAAACGTCTTCTGGACATTAGCAACACTAG
>NW_020649843.1:0-805 GCF_003573695.1 Papaver somniferum
AGAATAGAGTTGGGGAGAAATTAGTGGAGTGATTTGGGGTGAGGTGGTGGTGGTGGTGATGGAGATGGACATGGTGGTGGTACAGAGTATGGTGGTTTTGCAGAGGGGGTTGATGGAGGAGATGGGTTCGACAGAATGGGGAAGGGCGCGTTTGTTTGGGGTGTAGGTGCTCGGTCGCTAGGGTGTGAGGCGAGTGTATCGAGTTTGATGATCTGCAACGCTGAGCCGTGGGATAGGGAGATGAAAGATCAATCGGACGGTGAGATGAAGTGAAGTTTGTAGCGACCACTGGATTATATAATACAACAAAATCAACGACGCCAGATGGAGTTAGGTGTTGTAGTGTAAGGCGGAGATATCAAACGTTGATGAACAGCAAGGGAGCGACCGTTGGATTCAACTACCATCTAATCTGAAGGCTTGGAATTTCAGCGCTGTGGTGCTCGGCAGAGACTTCAGATTTTGATGATCTATGAAGGAGCGACCGTCGGATGCTTCTGAGAACTGATCTGATGGCTGAGAACGGAGGCGCTTTTGTGTGTAGAAAATGAGGTTGTGCGCACCATTCTTCGCGGCTTCCTTGCGTAATTTCTCCCGGCTTTTCACCACTTTTCTGCTCTTTTTGCTCCGCAACTCATCCAATCTTTATTTATTACCTAAAAATGCAAAATTAAGTAAGAAAAATATTTATTCTTGAAAACAATGAAAATACAGAATATGGGATAAAATGTAGAATTAATGCATAAAAGATGAGTTAAATGCCAACAAAAAGGGATAAATATATACAATATTTGGCACTCATCAA
>NW_020649844.1:0-595 GCF_003573695.1 Papaver somniferum
TAATTATAGTATCAAAAATTAGGGTGAAAGTTGTCTGAAAGAAGGAAAAATAGACTGTGGAATTTGAAGATTTACAGTAGACTACTCAATACTTGAACCGTTGAAGAAAGAGGGAGAGCAGTAGGAGAAAATGAAGAGAACATGACTATTGGAGAGCTCAGGCAGCGGTTAACAGACGAAAAAAAGAAGAGAATAGGAACTACGTGCGAACTTGACGCGACAAAATGATGAGTTAAAAGAGGAAAATCATAGATTACAAGAGCAAAGGCCACAATCACGATCCAGAACAACACGTGCGAGCTCGAGATCGAGAACACGCAGAAGTACCTCTAGGAGAAGTAGATCTGAACGTGGAGACAATGGACAGGGACAACTTTTGGATAACACTTTTCAGGTGCGCGAAATTTCACAGGAGGAGCGTGAACGCCACCGCATAGAAGATCGGTATGTACAGGTGGGTGAGAATGAATCCAGGTGAGGACGTCGCAGAGAAGGTAGACCAGAGCGAAATGGAGAATACACCCTGAAAAAGCGGGGGTCTAACAACACCACCCAATATTTCACTTAGCAATCTGTATGGAAAAACTCGAATATA
>NW_020649845.1:0-312 GCF_003573695.1 Papaver somniferum
AGAGAATAGTTCGATCCTTGATTGCATATGTCTCTTTTTGCTTCTAATTGTAAGGAAAATAAGCCCATCATATAAGCAAGCGGATCCCGCAGAGTATAAAGAACCCAATCCTGACAGAGTATAAGATTATTCGAGGCATTAGTTTGCCTGAGGAAAGATGCCAATGTTTGATTTTCTCTGATATTCATGAATCTTGGTAATAATTGAAGCGTTCCACTTGGAAAGTATGTTCCAGATTTTTCTTTTAGCATTGTAAAGAAGTCAAACTTGGTAAAGAAATCATAGCATTCAGTTTTAGAGTTTACCAAATCA
>NW_020649846.1:0-614 GCF_003573695.1 Papaver somniferum
AAGAATATGGTTGATATGGAAGTGCTCATATGGCTAACCATTTGGTTAACTACTGTTGAACCAACTAAGTGTACATGTTTGGGTATGGTTACACAAACCTAAATAAACGTGCATTTCATTTGTGTGTAGCAAGCTAAGTTCGATCTAACAGTTGAAAGATATTAGCTTGAATCTAATCAGGTTTTCATCTAACGGTGAATATTGAATGTGTTGCTACCAAGGTAACTTAGATTGCAAACCGTGATTTGAAAGTCTATATAAAGGAGAACTCTAGCAACTGGGAAACCTAATCCCCACACCTTTCGTGTGATACTAGTTGTATTAGCTAGAGTCGTTTCTCCTTTAACATTAGGTTTCTTCTCGAGACCCTGTAGGTTAACGACTTGAAGACTTCATTGGGATTGTGAAGCCAGACCCAACTATTTTCTATGTAGTTGCGTGATCTGATCTTGATGTTTCTATCGTACTAAGTACAATCGTAAGATTAGCTTGAGATTGATTTCTCCGATAGGCAAGATATAAAAGAAGTCACAAACACCTTCGTCTCATCGTTTGTGATTCCGCAATATCTTCTTTCGCTAGTCGATTAAGATTATTGTGAGGTGATTGATAAT
>NW_020649847.1:0-616 GCF_003573695.1 Papaver somniferum
AGAAGAATATTATAAGTCTCTTTCATAAATAACTTCCGTGTTGACTCATTGAAACTCCTGAGAGACTCTTCTAGAGAAATAGAAGGATTGTTTTGCTCGTATGACCTGTGGGTATGTGGATAGTAATTGGTCTCACAATGGTATGAACCATAACCTTCAAAAGTTTCGCGTTCCCAATCACTATTCACACTATGGTCATAGAAAGGATAATGTCCAAGCTTCTCAGTCGTATACTCATTGTATTGGCTATTATAATACCAGTTCGACATCCTAACTGCAAGGGAATTCTAAATAAACACAAAGAAGGATGACTCGACCACAACAAGCCTATTTTATCTAGCAAACAAAAAGCATGATGGCTCCACTTAGATTGTTTCTAGACCAGCTTCTAATCCTTCGAAAAAGAATTCGTTACAATTTGAGCAAACCCTATGGAATTAATCCGAGTCAAAGTAAGTTGAATAGAGGCAAGGGAATATGTGTAGAGCTTTGATACCTAAGGCCTCACCGCATTACAAGGCGGCGCAGTCACGCATTCAACTCACAGAAACCATCATGAACTTCGAAGTATGCTTAAAAGAGTAACCAATATTTTTCGAATGACTTTCCTATTAAG
>NW_020649848.1:0-610 GCF_003573695.1 Papaver somniferum
AAAAAAAAAAAAAAAACAAAAAACCAAAAAAAAAAAACCAAAAAACCAAAAAAAAAAAAAAAAATTTCTTTGCTCCCATTTTTAAACCAAATTTTCTTTTTCTTTTATATCCCATCAAAACCAAAATTTTCCCATTTAAAACCAAATAGTGGGCTCTTTGTGTCATTTCAAAATGGACCAACCTCATGCTCTCCATGAATACATGTATCCATCAATACAAATTCCATTATCATGTATTGTATTACCTCAAACCAATAACCCTTTTAAAATAAATGCAAACATGATACAAATACTTCCTATATTTCGAGGGTTCGATTCTGAGAACCCCTATACTCATGTAAGAGAGTTTGAACAAATTTGTCGGACTATGCAACCTGATCATATGTCCGAAGACTCTCTGAAATTGCGTTTGTTTACATTTTCTTTAAAAGAAAGGGCCAAAACATGGTTTTACGGTTTGAGACCACAATCAATCACCACTTGGGAACAACTCACTAATCAATTTTTCCAAAAAAATTTTCCACACCATAGGACCATCGCTATTCGTCAAAATATCAATTGTTTTGTCCAATTGGATGAGGAAACTGTTTTTCACTATTTTGAACGTTTT
>NW_020649849.1:0-671 GCF_003573695.1 Papaver somniferum
TACTTTGAGAATATTCCAAGCATCCTTCGAAGTTTTCGCCAACGAAATTCGAGGAAAAATAGCTTTGCTGACTCCTTGTTGTAGAAAAAGTAGTGCTTTGGCATCTTTCTTTTTATTTTCCTTGTATTCTTTTTCCTTTGCATCCGTCAATGCCGATAGAGCTTCTGCCGTCTCGTGTACCTCATAACCTTCTTCGACAAGATCACATAGATCTTGTGAAATGAACAATGTCTTCATTTGTAAACTCCAATAATAATAACTCTCACCATCAAAAATTGGAATTAGACTTTACGCATAGTTGAAACCTTGAATACTTTGGTTAATTGCCATGAGTAGAGTTTTAGGATTACTGGGTTAGGTTTGCTCTGATACCATATTTGTTGGCGCAATGCGGAAGTGTGATGGGTTAATGGAAATGATTTAGGAAAATAAGTTGGTTGATTGAAAAGAGGAGGCTTTAATTAATTGGAAATGAAAATGTTACAAGGGAATTTTAGTGTAGCTCTTTGGCTCACTCTACTTACAATAGTAGTCACTTGACTTGCTTAGCTCTCACTCTTACTTCACTCACATCACTCACTTGAGTTTTGGATGGTTTGCAAGTGAACCATTGTTACCTATTTATAGGCTTGTACACCAACCACTTACTTCTCTAGATAGTTCTATCGAGA
>NW_020649850.1:0-291 GCF_003573695.1 Papaver somniferum
AGAATATTCTCATGGAATCTTACCCGTAAACTGCTAAAGATCCATCGTTCTCGGAAAGTTCGGGTCTCGTAGTTGTTATCTCATGGCCAGTTTTCGATCTCGGAACAAGTTCACTTCTCGAAGTTGACGAATTCTTGCATGTTTAGGGTTTATGAGAATATTTTCATTGAATCTTACCCGCAACTGCTAAAGATCTATCGTTCTCGGGAAGTTCGAGTCTCGTAATAGTTATCTCATGGCAATTTTTCGATCTCGGAACAAGTTCACTTCTCGAAGTTGACGAATTCGTGC
>NW_020649851.1:0-397 GCF_003573695.1 Papaver somniferum
ATTAGAGTTTCCACTTATCTTTCGATGATTAGTATTGGCAAGAATATTGTAATCTTTTTCGATATCTTGATTAGTATTGTAATTGTTTACAAACTTGGTGATTGGTGTGATTGGCGATGTTGCCATGGATTCAATTAGCAACCCGTAGAATAAAAAAGCGATTCGATAGTCGTCGGGTCTCACTCAGTTATGGTTCCCAGGCTCACAATCATAGTGTTAATTCTGAATTTTTATAATGTTCCGTGTTCATTGGATTTTTTTTAAATCGATGCAGCATCTCAATTGAAATGTATTATCGTCCAATTCTATTTGCATGCACTTAGGTACTAATGTACAGTCAATCTGTTCTAATCACTCATACAATTTGAAGTGTAGTCTGATATTTGGTTTAAATGCC